>NW_024392515.1:0-3467 GCF_016617805.1 Bactrocera tryoni
ACATTGTGTGTGAGAGTATAAAAATACGGTATTTTTTATGAGAAAAATTTTGGACTTTTTGCTAGTCTTTTAAGAACCTCGATGCTATTTTACAATTATAAAACCCCAGGGATTTTTTGGATAGCTTACAGAATTAAGATTTTTACAATAAACTTTCAAACGGTGGTTTGAAACTGCAAGAATTATAGTATCCAGAGAAAATATCAGTAGTAGAACTTTATATTTTTTATATCATGAGTGATAGAATAAAATACCATTTTCTGCTTTCATTGTAAGCTACACATTTTATTAAATAAAACGAAATAAAAAGCACACACCTTTTTCATGCTTTTTCTCTAGGAGAAAAAAGAGCCGTTTTCAAACTAAAACAGCCACTCCATGATTTTGTATCGACGGATCGGGAGACGTATTCCACAAAGTATTTATATAATAATATTATATTGTAAGGCTGTTAATCAGTTTATATGGTTTAGAAAGTAAAGCTATTGGGGGATCTATCTAGACTGATTCACATGAGCGAAAGATGTTGATATGAAAGACTTTTTTTGTAACTCGTCCGTTGCTCTGCTAGTCTTTTCAGGTTGTCGGGGAAATTAGTAGATAGGTCGTGTATTCTAAAATGCCGATAAATTATCATTTATGCACCCAAATATTTGATACGCTGGAAGAACTGAACTTTTTTAAAGTACATACTGTGGACTGAATGAATTTAGAAAATGTTTAGAACTATAATTTTTGTTGCAAGCGGAGCTTTCTTTTATTTTCATTGCTAAACTTTCCAAAAGAATTTATATCTTCACTAGCTTACCGATTATATACTTTCTTTATGGTTCATTGAATTTTATTTCATATGCTATTGTATATTTGGGTCTCCATTATTTGAAACAACAAAAAGTCGTCATTAATATTCTAACACTTTTAGATTTCCAACTATAATCATTATTTACCTGCAAAGAAAGAGATGAAATAAATGTGGATTAAATTTAATCAATAAAATTTGGAATGTCACAACACAAATATACTTAATACTAATACATATTTCCTTACATACATATGCATGAGCTAAATAAATATCACGAAAGTGTCATGCAAATAATGAAAATGGAACATTAACAAGAAACAGAATGGAAAAGGGAATAACTAATGCAACATACTAAGTAACTAACTTACCAACTCACTATATTTAGATACATATATAGACACATATGTCTTTGTATAATAACAATAGAACTACCAAATGATATGCGGCATTTATTGGTGTTTTTTTTTTTCTTTATCAACCTGAAAGACACGGCGGCTTGTGTCACAAAACAGCAGCGCTAAGAAGCTCAGACACAATGGCACGCCGCTCACATGATGAGATATTCATGAAATTGTGGATATACATATAAATATAGATCTGTATATATTTAAAGTTATTCCAGAAACTCGTTTCTAACACGCGTGAGCTTAAATCTAAGCTAAAGATAGTAGCAAAAAGGAATATAAAACATCGACTGGCTTAAACCCGTATTCGTACTAAATTATGAACTCGGTTGGAGCTGAAATAATCGCACGAATAATGGAGCGCCCACGCTTTGTTTGATTGGATGGTAAATAAAACAGAACGCGGATGAGAAACATAACGCAATGAAAATGGCGAAGACGGCCGATATAAAGCGGGCTAATACTGTTTAAATCTATAATATACACCATTTTCCTGTGAATATTAATAAATGTCGTTTTGGGTTCACTATTTTTCACTCGCTAAGTTAAACCTCGCTCGTTCGATAAAGTTTCTATATGTGAAAGCAACACTAACGTTATACAGTTGAATATTATAGAATAAATATGTAGATACTACTGTAAAGTTATATAATTGCTTGCAATGCTTTACTATACTTACTTATACCAGTTGTTTGTTGGATTTGCGAAATGAAAGTTCTCTTTAAACTCATTAGCTTTTGGAAGTCTGCTGTGTAACCATTTTTATTGTTGTTGATGTAACGGAAATCTCGACGGATATATAGGTTCAGGAAACTTGCTGCTTTCTGAAGACGTTGGATCATAGGCAAAATGAGTTGGTTTTATGGGACATAATGAGTATAAATACTTAAGTTTGGTATGTCGGGTCGATTCTGAATAAAAGTTGCGGGATGGTCACTCTAGAACCGCGTGGCAACTCGATTCGAGTGTTCTAGTAATCGCTGCATAATGTTCAAGTTTAAGTGATCGTCTCAGTGTGAAATTTTCGATAAATATTTTTTTTTTTTGGATTATCTAATAGTATACACCATAATAAACATGCTCTGAAATTGTGAAATCGAGAGTTAAATTTCGTTTCTTGTAGAAAGGGAACAGAGTGCTTAATATAGCGACACCAATCTTTAAACGCTTTTTTCTCAGAATGGTGTTTTTCAAAACGGTTTCCACTCTCAAAAGAAGAGTCTTGAAGATATCTAGCTCAAATATGAAGAGGACATTTTTAACGTCATTCGCTATCGCGCTAGGCAAACTTTTATTTATTTTTTTAATTTTCCTATTTTTTCTACGAAAAATTGTCGAAAAAAAGACAAAAATTCGATACTTTTGTGCAAACCGCCGCCATTTTGTAAAATTTCCAAAAAATAAAAAAATCTTCCAAAGCGTAGAGATTAATAAGTATTATGAAATCTTGCTGCATAACGCTTTCTCACTCTGTATAAAAGTATGTGTGTTGACTTTTTGTTACTTTTCGCGCGAGCGCATCTTTCGTTTGGATTCGTTTGTCATCTTCCTTCTTAGCAAGCCAACTTGGCATTTTCTTAGGTGACAATGGCTATTTGTGTTATTTTGGCATAAACAAATATTAGTACGGCTGACAATGGACAAATATATAAATACAATAATAAGAAAAACATATCGCGTCACATGAGTGACAGCATATGTAAGTATTGGTGTTCATGCAACATCAATGTTGCTTTCGCTTTTGTTTGCATTTGCAGCCACTTTTGCAATTTTTGTGTTGTCTGCTTAAAAGGCCTATTGTACATAAGTACATATGTATTATGTATTTTGGTTATTTGCCAAAAATAATACTTTTTCATACATTTATGAGTTTTTTGGCCGCAAACAAATCCTTGACATTTATTTTTTCCTTGTTCACATCCATACAAACATTACAGATTGTTTTTCATAATTTTTATTTTTTCTTGTATAGATTTATTGCTTACTTTATAAAGTGTTATTCTTGGCAGTGCTTGAAATGTTCACTCTGCTACCGCGTAGCTGACACAGAGGCCGTCTTCAGCGGGTAGGCGAACGCGCCGGCATTCGCGGCATATCTTAATGTTGCGTGAAATGCCTCAAACATAATACATATGTACATATGTATATAGTATATGTACAAACACACACATTATTTGTGATGTCATGTTAAATTTTGTAATTTTTGTTTTATCTGCCTAAGTTTGCTAAGTTTGCTAAGGCATTTGTAACACCCAGAAGGA
>NW_024392516.1:0-747 GCF_016617805.1 Bactrocera tryoni
AAAGTCCATCAAACATCCTAACTGTTGCTTGAAAAGTCGTGCTGTAACATCGCAACGATAGCTTGCTGATTGACCGCGATCCATAATTCCCCACGTATGTCATCACATCCTGGGAGTACTTCTTGTTTGGGCTGCCACACGTTGATGTCAAAAAGAACGCCGACCGATATTAGGGCCACTGTTGACAGTCATAACTTTGAAGTTGTAGATAATTTCGTCTATTTAGGAACCAGTTTTAACACCACCAACAATGTCAGCCTGGAAACCCAACGCAAGATTGCTCTTGCCAACAGGTGCTACTTCGGACTGAGTAAGCAATAGAAAAGTAAAGTCCTCTTTTGACGAACAAAAGCCAAACTCTATAAGTCGCTCATAATTCCTGTCCTAGTTTGTATGGTAGCTATATGCTATAGTTAACCGATCTGAACAATTTCTTCGGAGATTACATTGTTGCCTTAGAAAATAATCTATACCAAATTTGGTGAAGATACATTGTCAAATGTGAAAGTTTTCCATACAAGAACTTGATTCCGATCGTTCAGTTTGTATGGCAGCTATATGCTATGGTGGTTCGATATCGACCTTTCCGACAAGTGAGCAGCTTCTTGATCAGAAAATGACGTTTGCAAAATTTCCAAAGGATATCTTAAAAACTGAGGGACTAGCTTGTATATATACAGTGATGTGACTTTGTGTTTGGCTGTGTTGATGGAATGGTCTTAGGACGAGGCTTATCTCATTTAGCCA
>NW_024392517.1:0-1345 GCF_016617805.1 Bactrocera tryoni
CTCATGCCCGAATTAAAATGGGTGGAGCTAAAACATTTTTTAGGAGAGACATATGTTAAAATTAACTCAAGTATGAAATGATAAAAATTTAAAAGTCCTTAGTGTCTTGGTTCATTAGTTACAGGATGTTGCCTATAGACAACAGCACTTTTACAAAATTATTTTAAACAAACTAAACACTTTTCCAATGATTTATTTTTATTATTAATAATTTTATTACCTTTATTTATTTATGTTGTTTCCTTCGTTTTACAATAAAACAGCTATTTTAATCTTTTTAAACATTTTTTGCGTAAACGCCTTTTTTCGTGATTTTGACAATTCGCGATCTTGACAATTTCACTTTACAAAAAACGCCAACTGAATGAACCATTGCATGGCTTACGATAGAACAATAAACTGTAAGCTTACACAATACACCAGACTACATAATGCAAAAAACCGCGCGTCAAAAATATTTATATAACGGGACTTAGAAGCATATATGTAAATGTTGCTATAAGGCAACATCGGGCATGAAAGGGTTAAGCGGTTTCTACGCCAATTAAGAAGAAGAATGATTTGAGGCAACGAGATATGTATTTCTAAATGTGTACATGCAAGAAAGTCGGTTTTATACCTAAATGTAGAATATGGATTTTTTTCCAAATGCACTGCCGTTTTGGCTTTATGCCAGCTTGAGTAAAATGGTGAGGGTTAACTAACATTAATATGTTAAGCTAATGATTTGAGGCAACTTGATATGGATTTCTAAATGTGTACATGCAAGAAAGTCGGTTTTATACCTAAATGTAAAATATGGATTTTTTTCCAAATGCACTGCCGTTATGGTCTTATGTCAACTTGAGTAAGATGGTGAGGGTTAATTAACTTTAATATGTTAACCTAATGATTTGAGGTAACTTAATATGGATTTCCGAATGCGTACATGCAAGAAAATCGGTTTTATACCCAAATGTAAAATTGTGGAATTTTTTCCAAATGCACTGCCGTTTTTGCTTTATGCGAACTTCTGTAAGATGACAAAGGTTAATTAACTTTAATATGTTAAGCTGATGACGTGAAGCAACTTGATATGGATTTCTTAATGTGTACATGCAAGAAAGTCGGTTTTATACCTAAAGGTAAAATTGTGGAATTTTTTCCAAATGCACTGCCGTTATGGTCTTATGTCAACTTGAGTAAGATGGTGAGGGTTAATTAACTTTAATATGTTAACCTAATGATTTGAGGTAACTTAATATGGATTTCCGAATGCGTACATGCAAGAAAATCGGTTTTATACCTAAATGTAAAATATGGATTTTTTTCCAAATGCACTGCCGTTATGGTCTTATGTCAACTT
>NW_024392518.1:0-1479 GCF_016617805.1 Bactrocera tryoni
ATATCATCGGCCTCAACACCCGCGCCGTTAGTTCTGCTTTCTCCAGGCTGGACAAGGAAGCAAAAGAAATGGGTCTGGCAGTGAACGAGGGCAAAACGAAATATCTCCTGTCATCAAACAAACAGTCGTCGCACTTGCGACTTGGCACTCACGTCACTGTTGACAGTCATAACTTTGAAGTTGTAGATAATTTCGTCTATCTTGGAACCAGCGTAAACACCACCAACAATGTCAGCCTAGAAATTGAATGCAGAATAACTCTTGCCAACAGGTGTTACTTCGGACTGAGTAGACAATTGAGAAGCAAAGCCCTCTCTCGACAAACAAAAACCAAACTCTATAAGTCACTCATAATTCCCGTCCTGCTATATGGTGCAGAGTCTTGGACGATGTCAACAACGGATGAGTCGACGTTGCGAGTTTTCGAGAGAAAAGTTCTGCGAAAGATTTAAGGTCCTTTGCGCGTTGGCCACGGCGAATACCGCATTCGATGGAACGATGAGCTGTACGAGATATACGACGACATCGACATAGTTCAGAGAATTAAAAGACAGCGGCTACGGTGGCTAGGTCATGTTGTCCGGATGGGCGAAAACACTCCAGCTCTGAAAGTATTCGACGCAGTATCCGCCGGGGGAAGCAGAGGAAGAGGAAGACTTCCACTCCGTTGGAAGGACCAAGTGGAGAAGGACCTTGTTTCGCTTGGAATATCCAATTGGCGCCACGTAGCGAAAAGAAGAAACGACTGGCGCGCTGTTGTTAACTCGGCTATAATCACGTAAGCGGTGTCTACGCCAATTAAGAAGAAGAATAAAGAATGTTAGTACAGTTAGCATTAGGATAAGTAGTAGGTAAACTAAGTAACAAGAAATGTAAAGCAAGTTAGTCTTAAGATTCACCTGAATAAAGAAGGAAGTTAAAGCTTTAGCTTTTAATTCAAACTATTTTCATTTCTCGCGCGACTTAATACTTTAACATTTAACCACAACCTTATGTTTCAGTAAACATTAAAGAAAAATCATCAAAACAACTTTATCTTAGAACAATAGAAGCGTATTATCAGTACAATTAACAATAAAAACCCAAATAGTTATTTACTAGTAAACAACCAGCATCTCAATAATATGAGCAGCGATAAGCATAGCCTATATAGGCAACTGAAACAATAGCCTCGAGGTCACTTTATCATTATCGACTGCCGAGTAACAAGTTACCACTTGTAACACTTATACAGTTTAAGTGTAAGATATTCAATATTAAAGTACATGTGTATACGGTGAAATATTATACAAATAAAGTACCAGTCAGAACCAATCTCATTGGCTGACTTAAAATTATATACATATTTATTTAATTCCTAACGAGTAAATAAATTAACTGGCGCCCAACGTGGGGCAGCAACAAAAAAGGATCATCAATAATATCCTTAGTCAGTCTACCTGAAAGGGAAGAACCTAGCCCTAGTTTAAAAACTAAAAA
>NW_024392519.1:0-1050 GCF_016617805.1 Bactrocera tryoni
TATTCCATAGTTTATCCGAATGGACAGATAAGTGGCAACCACGTGTCCGAACGTCAAATAGTGGATGCCAACTGTGGATTACGATCTAGTTGTGGGCGGTAAAGCTTGGCGTCCATCATTTTCCATTTCATATATTGATTCCTGATTGTAAAGCCGGGAGCGACGCAACGCTCCGCGCTCTGAACAAGTGACATTCCAAATAAGTATTTTATACACATATGTGTTTCAATGGATTCTTTTTTATACTAAATAAAACGGTTAATGTTCAAATTTAAAGTGTTGAAGTTTATTTTTCCTACATAAATATGTAAAGTTCATATATTTACGCATCTTGATATCGATTGCTTAATGTGCATGTACTAAAAATCGATTCTACATCTTAATATGAGATTGTTAAATTGCTCCAAATGCACTGTCGTTATGGCTATACGACAACTCTATGAAAGCTCCAATAACATCAAAACGGCTAAATAGCATAAATATGTAAAGTTCATATTTTTACGCAACTTGATATCGATTGCTTAATGTGTATGTATCAAAAAATCGATTCTACACCTTAACTTAAGATTGTGAAATTGCTCCAAAGACACTGTCGTTATGGCTATACGACAACTCTATGAAAGCTCCAATAACATCAAAACGGCTAAATAGCATATATATGTAAAGTTCATATTTTACGCAACTTGATATCGATTGCTTAATGTGTATGTATCAAAAAATCGATTCTACACCTTAACTTAAGATTGTGAAATTGCTCCAAAGACACTGTCGTTATGGCTATACGACAACTCTATGAAAGCTCCAATAACATCAAAACGGCTAAATAGCATAAATATGTAAAGTTCATATTTTTACGCAACCTGATATCGATTGCTTAATGTGTATGTACTAAAAAATCGATTCTACACCTTAATATAAGATTGTGAAATTGCTCCAAATACACTGTCGCTATGGCTATACGACAACTCTATGACAACTCCAATAACATCAAAACGGCTAATTAGCAAAAATATGTAAAGTTCATATTTTTACGCAACTTGATATCGATTG
>NW_024392520.1:0-1172 GCF_016617805.1 Bactrocera tryoni
GAGTGTTATGCGTCGTTTGCGAAAAGCTATTAGTAACAAGTAAAGGAAGGGCTAAGTTCGGGTGTCACCGAACATTTTATACTCTCGCATGATAAAGTGATAATCGAGATTTCATTATCCGTCATTTACATATTTTTCAAATACCGTATTTGTGTAAAGTTTTATTCCGCTATCATCATTGGTTCCTAATGTACATATATACTCGTATTATACAGAAAAGGCATCAGATGGAATGCAAAATAGCGTTATATTGGAAGAGGGCGTGGTTGTGAACCGATTTCACCCATATTTCGTACATGTCATCAGGGTGTTAAGAAAATATTATATACCGAATTTCATTTAAATCGGTTTAGTAGTTCCTGAGATATGGTTTTTGGTCCATAAGTGGGCGACGCCACGCCTATTTTCAATTTTTAAAAAAGCCTGGCTGCACCTTCCTTCTGCCATTTCTTCCGTAAAATTTAGTGTTTCTGACGTTTTTTGTTAGTCGGTTAACGCACTTTTAGTGATTTTCAACATAACCTTTGTATGGGAGGTGGGCGTGGTTATTATCCGATTTCTTCCATTTTTGAACTGTATATGGAAATGCCTGAAGGAAATGACTCTATGGAGTTTGGTTGACATAGCTATAGTAGTTTCCGAGATATGTACAAAAAACTTAGTAGGGGGCGGGGCCACGCCCACTTTTCCAAAGAAATTACATCCAAATATGCCCCTCCCTAATGCGATCCTTTGTGCCAAATTTCACTTTAATATCTTTATTTATGGCTTAGTTATGACACTTTATAGGTTTTCGGTTTCCGCCATTTTGTGGGCGTGGCAGTGAGCCGATTTTGCCCATCTTCGAACTTAATCTTCTTATGGAGCCAAGGAATACGTGTACCAAGTTTCATCATGATATCTCAATTTTTACTCAAGTTACAGCTTACACGGACGGACGGACGGACAGACAGACATCCGGATTTCGACTCTACTCGTCACCCTGATCACTTTGGTATATATAACCCTATATCTGACTCTTTTAGTTTTAGGACTTACAAACAACCGTTATGTGAACAAAACTATAATGCTCTCCTTAGCAACTTTGTTGCGAGAGTATAAAAATGAAGGTACTTAGTGAATGACCCAAGGTACCTTTTGAGGTATTGGGAAAGTAGGCCATGGTTTGCAAA
>NW_024392521.1:0-3200 GCF_016617805.1 Bactrocera tryoni
GTTTAGGTATAAAGTCGATATTCTTGTATATACACATCTAGCAATCGATATTGAGTTTCTTCCAATCATTTACTTCACTTATTTAAGTTAATTAACATTCTTCATCTTACTGAAGTGGATATAACGCCATAACGGCAGTGCATTTGGAAGAATTCCACCTTCTTATGTTTAGGTATAAAGTCGATATTCTTGTATATACACATTTAGCAATCGATATTGAGTTTCTTCAAATCATTTCCTTCACTTATTTAAGTTAATTAACCTTCTTCATCTTACTGAAGTGGATATAACGCCATAACGGCAGTGCATTTGGAAGAATTCCACCTTCTTATGTTTAGGTATAAAGTCGATATTCTTGTATATACACATCTAGCAATCGATATTGAGTTTCTTCCAATCATTTACTTCACTTATTTAAGTTAATTAACATTCTTCATCTTACTGAAGTGGATATAAAGCCATAACGGCAGTGCATTTGGAAGAATTTTCGTCACTTCTTTAAGTTAATTAACCTTCTTCATCTTACTGAAGTGGATATAAAGCCATATAAAGTCGGTATTCGTGTATATACACATTTAGCAATTGATATTGAGTTTCTTCAAATCATTTCCTTCACTTATTTAAGTTATCTAACATTCTTCATCTTACTGAAGTGGATATAAAGCCATAACGGCAGCGCATTTGGAAGAATTCTACCTTCTCATGTTTAGGGATAAAGTCGATATTCTTGTATATACAGATTTAGCAATCGATATTGAGTTTCTTCCAATCATTTACTTCACTTATTTAAGTTAATTAACCTTCTTTATCTTACTGAAGTGGATATAAAGCCATAACGGCAGTGCATTTGGAAGAATTCCACCTTCTTATATTTAGCTATAAAGTCGATATTCTTGTATATACACATCTAGCAATCGATATTGAGTTTCTTCAAATCATTTCCTTCACTTATTTAAGTTAATTAACCTTCTTCATCTTACTGAAGTGGATATAAAGCCATAACGGCAGTGCATTTGGAAGAATTCCACCTTCTTATATTTAGGTATAAAGTCGATATTCTTGTATATACAGATTTAGCAATCGATATTGAGTTTCTTCCAATCATTTACTTCACTTATTTAAGTTAATTAACATTCTTCATCTTACTGAAGTGGATATAAAGCCATAACGGCAGTGCATTTGGAAGAATTCCACCTTCTTATATTTAGCTATAAAGTCGATATTCTTGTATATACACATTTAGCAATCGATATTGAGTTTCTTCCAATCATTTACTTCACTTATTTAAGTTAATTAACCTTCTTTATCTTACTGAAGTGGATATAAAGCCATAACGGCAGTGCATTTGGAAGAATTCCACCTTCTTATATTTAGGTACAAAGTCGATATTCTTGTATATACACATTTAGCAATCGATATTGAGTTTCTTCAAATCATTTCCTTCACTTATTTAAGTTAATTAACCTTCTTTATCTTACTGAAGTGGATATAAAGCCATAACGGCAGTGCATTTGGAAGAATTCCACCTTCTTATATTTAGGTACAAAGTCGATATTCTTGTATATACACATTTAGCAATCGATATTGAGTTTCTTCAAATCATTTCCTTCACTTATTTAAGTTAATTAACCTTCTTTATCTTACTGAAGTGGATATAAAGCCATAACGGCAGTGCATTTGGAAGAATTCCACCTTCTTATATTTAGGTACAAAGTCGATATTCTTCTATATACACATTTAGCAATCGATATTGAGTTTCTTCAAATCATTTCCTTCACTTATTTAAGTTAATTAACCTTCTTCATCTTACTGAAGTGGATATAAAGCCATAACGGCAGTGCATTTGGAAGAATTCCACCTTCTTATATTTAGCTATAAAGTCGATATTCTTGTATATACACATTTAGCAATCAATATTGAGTTTCTTCAAATCATTTCCTTCACTTATTTAAGTTAATTAACCTTCTTTATCTTACCGAAGTGGATATAAAGCCATAACGGCACTGCATTTGGAAGAATTCCACCTTCTAATGTTTAGGTATAAAGTCGATATTCTTGTATATACACATCTAGCAATCGATATTGAGTTTCTTCAAATCATTTCCTTCACTTATTTAAGTTAATTAACCTTCTTTATCTTACTGAAGTGGATATAAAGCCATAACGGCAGTGCATTTGGAAGAATTCCACCGTCTTATATTTAGGTATAAAGTCGATATTCTTGTATATACACATTTAGCAATCGATATTGAGTTTCTTCAAATCATTTCCTTCACTTATTTAAGTTAATTAACCTTCTTCATCTTACTGAAGTGGATATAAAGCCATAACGGCAGTGCATTTGGAAGAATTCCACCTTCTTATATTTAGGAACAAAGTCGATATTCTTGTATATACACATTAAGCAATCGATATTGAGTTTCTTCAAATCACTTCCTTCACTTATTTAAGTTAATTAACCTTCTTTATCTTACTGAAGTGGATATAAAGCCATAACGGCAGTGCATTTGGAAGAATTCCACCTTCTTATATTTAGCTATAAAGTCGATATTCTTGTATATACACATTAAGCAATCGATATTGAGTTTCTTCAAATCATTTCCTTCACTTATTTAAGTTAATTAACCTTCTTTATCTTACTGAAGTGGATATAAAGCCATAACGGCAGTGCATTTGGAAGAATTCCACCTTCTTATATTTAGGTACAAAGTCGATATTCTTGTATATACACATTAAGCAATCGATATTGAGTTTCTTCAAATCACTTCCTTCACTTATTTAAGTTAATTAACCTTCTTCATCTTACTGAAGTGGATATAAAGCCATAACGGCAGTGCATTTGGAAGAATTCCACCTTCTTATATTTAGCTATAAAGTCGATATTCTTGTATATACACATCTAGCAATCGATATTGAGTTTCTTCAAATCACTTCCTTCACTTATTTAAGTTAATTAACCTTCTTTATCTTACTGAAGTGGATATAAAGCCATAACGGCAGTGCATTTGGAAGAATTCCACCTTCTTATGTTTAGGTATAAAGTCGATATTCTTGTATATACACATTAAGCAATCGATATTGAGTTTCTTCAAATCATTTCCTTCACTTATTTAAGTTAATTAACCTTCTTTATCTTACTGAAGTGGATATAAAGCCATAACGGCAGTGCATTTGGAAGAATTCCACCTTCTTATGTTTAG
>NW_024392522.1:0-1051 GCF_016617805.1 Bactrocera tryoni
AACGCCCTAGCGACTAAAGTATTCGACGTAGGTGGGTCACATAAAAAGCATCGGTTAGATAATTTAAGGATCTTTTAGAAAAGCCCTCAACCTATTTTCTAATTCTACCAGGAGCGTGGCAATAGAGTTCACAAAAAAATGTAGTGTTTTGAGAAAAATCACATGTTTGTTTCAACTTTGTAAACGCTCTAGCGGCTAAAGTATTCGACGTAGGTGGGTCAAATAAATAGCATCGGTTAGATAATTTGAGGATCTTTTGGAAAAGTCCTCAACCTATTTTCTATCCCTACCAGGAGCGTGGCAATAGTGTTCACAAACAAATGTAGTGTTTTGGGAAAAATCACATGTTTGTTTCAACTTTGTAAACGCTCTCGCGTCTAAAGTATTCGACGTAGGTGGGTCAGGTAAATAGCATCGGTTAGATAATTTAAGGATCTTTTGGAAAAGCCCTCAACCTATTTTCTATCCCTACCAGGAGCTCTAGTGTGCACAAAGTGTTCACAAACAAATGTAGTGTTTTGAGAAAAATCACATTTTTGTTTCAACTTTGTAAACGCTCTAGCGGCTAAAGTGTTCGACGTAGGTGGGTCAAGTAAATAGCATCGGTTATATTATTTAAGGATCTTTTAGAAAAGCCCTTAACTTATCCTCTATACCTACCAGGAGCGTAGCAATAGTGTTCACAAACAAATATAGTGTTTTGAGAAAAATCATATTTTTGTGTCAACTTTGTAAACGCTCTAGCGGCTAAAGTGTTCGACGTAGGTGGGTCAAGTAAACAGCATCGGTTAGATAATTTAAGGATCTTTTAGAAAAGCGCTCAACTTATCCTCTATACCTACCAGGAGCGTAGCAATAGTGTTCACAGACAAATATAGTGTTTTGAGAAAAATCACATTTTTGTGTCAACTTTGTAAACGCTCTAGCGGCTAAAGTATTCGACGCAGGTGGATCAAATAAATAGCATCGGTTAGATAATTTAAGGAGCCTTTAGAAAATTTAATGAGCTTTTAGAAAAGCCCTCAACTTATTCTCTATCCCTACCAGGAGC
>NW_024392523.1:0-901 GCF_016617805.1 Bactrocera tryoni
TAGAGGTGTTCCTTGGCAAAAAAGTAAAGACGAGTTCAAAACGATTTGAATAAAAAAATTTTAAAAGTGGACGTGGCGCCTCCTTTAATGTACATATCGCTCAAGCCATCCAAGCCAAAATAACCCAATTCGCTCAAGATAAATACTATAAAAACCCGCTTATTCCACATATAAAGGTAATGGTAAAAGCTCGATGAGTCATTAACCAATAACTGCAGAGACATTAAATTTTACAACCGTGGTAGTATTGGATACTGGTTGAATGGCTACGTAAATAAGCAAAATTGCCGCATTTGGGGTGAAGAGCAACCAGAAGCCGTTCAAGAACTGCCCATGCATCCCGAAAAATGCACTGTTTGGTGTGGTTTGTACGCTGGTGGAATCATTGACCGTATTTTTTCAAAGATGCTGTTGGACGCAACGTTACGGTGAATGGCGATCGCTATCGTTCGATGCTAACAAACTTTTTGTTGCCAAAATGGAAGAACTGAACTTGGTTGACATGTGGTTTCAACAAGATGGCGCTACATGCCACACAGCTCGCGATTCTATGGCCATTTTGAGGGAAAACTCGGAGAACAATTCATCTCAAGAAATGGACCCGTAAGTTGGCTACCAAGATCATGCGATTTAACGCCTTTAGGACTATTTTTTGTGGGGCTACGTCAAGTCTAAAGTCTACAGAAATAAGCCAGCAACTATTCCAGCTTTGGAAGACAACATTTCCGAAGAAATTCGGGCTATTCCGGCCGAAATGCTCGGAAAAAGTTGCCCAAAATTGACTTTCCGAATGGACCACCCAAGACGCAGCCGCGGTCAACATTTAAATGAAATTATCTTCAAAAAGTAAATGTCATGAACCAATCTAACGTTTCAAATAAAGAACCGATGAGATTTCAAT
>NW_024392524.1:0-1079 GCF_016617805.1 Bactrocera tryoni
TAAGGAAGGGCTAAGTTCGGGTGTCACCGAACATTTTATACTCTCGCATGGTAAAGTGATAATCGAGATTTTATAATACGTCATTTACATATTTTTCAAATACCGTATTTGTGTAAAGTTTTATGCCGCTATCATCATTGGTTCCTAATGTATATACATATTATACAGAGAAGGCATCAGATGGAATTCAAAATAGCGTTATATTGGAAGAAGGCGTGGTTGGGAACCGATTTCACCCATATTTCGTACATGTCATCAGGGTGTTAAGAAAATATTATATACCGAATTTCATTGAAATCGGTTGAGATATGGTTTTTGGCCCATAAGTGGGCGACGCCACGCCCATTTTCAATTTTAAAAAAAAGCCTGGGTGCAGCTTCCTTCTGCCATTTCTTCCGTAAAATTTAGTGTTTCTGACGTTTTTTGTTAGTCGGTTAACGCACTTTTAGTGATTTTCAATATAACCTTTGTATGGGAGGTGAGCGTGGTTATTATCCGATTTCCTCCATTTTTGAACTGTATGTGGAAATGCCTGAAGGAAACGACTCTGTAGAGTTTGGTTGACATAGCTATAGTAGTTTCCGAGATATGTACAAAAAACTTAGTAGGGGCAGGGCCACTCCCACTTTTCCAAAAAATTACGTCCAAATATGCCCCTCCCTAATGCGATCCTTTTTGCCAAATTTCACTTTAATATCTTTATTTATGCCTTAGTTATGACACTTTATAGGTTTTCGGTTTTCGGAACTTAACCTTTTCTTCGAACTTAACTTTCTTATGGAGCCAAGAAATATGTGTACCAAGTTTCATCATGATATCTCAATTTTTACTCAAGTTACAGCTTGCACGGACGGACGGACGGACAGACGGTCGGACAGACAGACATCCGGATTGCAACTCTACTCGTCACCCTGATCACTTTGGTATATATAACTCTATATCCGGCGAATGCCGCATTCGATGGAATGATGAGCTGTGCGAGATATACGACGGCATTGACATAGTTCAGCGAATTAAAAGACGGCGGCTACGCTGACTAGGTCATGTTGTCCGGATGGACGAAAACACTTCAGCTCTGA
>NW_024392525.1:0-2982 GCF_016617805.1 Bactrocera tryoni
AGTTGTAGACTCACAATGTAATAATCTGAATAACAATGAAAAATATTAATTTTTACTCCAATACTCTTCAGTCTTTGAATTTGTCTTATATCTTTCTTAAAAATAGTGATAGAACTTAAAGATGCACTTTTCTAGCTTTGCCTAGCGACGTGTCACTCTCACAGTTAACCTATGCTTTGAATGTAACAAATACTTTTGTTTCTCCAAATTTTCAAAAATGGTATTTAAAAACTCCAATTCGGGCAAAAGTTCCTGCAAATTGTGTCAAAAGTGTAAAAGATATAGAGCGAAAATGGGTTTTTTCTATGGCTTTTAATAAGATGTCTTGTAAATTTACTATCAATTTCCTCAAAAACCGTATTTTGGAACTTCAGAATTTGCGTGGCTGCTAGCTCCTAAATTTTATATACTTAATATCGAAGATATTTTGTAAAACTTCACTTTTGTTCGAACCACCTAATGAAACTTGTAGGTAGGTAGATAAAGGGGGGCGGCAGAACATCCTTGGTCCCGGGCGCCCGAAGTTGTAGCTTCGCCACTGATTAGATTGATTTTAAATTAATTAATAACATGAGATGTGGTAATGCACCGAAATATCTAATAAATAAGGTAGCGTGCATAAACGAAAGGCACGACATTATTACAAGAAACAAAAATAATTTTATGTTACGATTATTAGAACTGAAAAAGATAAGCAAAATCTATTTTATAAAGGCTTTAAATATCTCAATGAATTACCGAATGAAACACCAAATTGTGTTGATTTTTCTGTTTTTAAAACACGTCTTTATGAATATTGTAAAACCTCAAATATAAGCCAGAAAAATTTATTATAAAATTACTTGAATTTTAAATTGTAACCTAGGATTATGCCGTAAAAGTACTAATAAATAAATAAAAACATGTCTTGATGAAGCTGTGGCTTACCATAGACAATACTGGTTTTCTCGGAACTAGGTATCTAAAAGGAATTAAATAGAAGATGTGACCCTGATATGAAAAATAACTTGTCTTACTAGAAAAGTCAAGCCGAAGGTTTAGAGAAATGCTTAGGTTAATCAAAAATAATTTTCCAAGGTAAATCTCCGGAAACATTAGCATAGCCGCATTTATTTATTTCGTTAAGGGTTCTCTTTGACATGCAGACTCTGTCCAACAATAGTTAAAAGGACTCCAACATCAGTGAATGGAAGAGTATGCAGGGAGTGTGCCCAATATTCTGCGATATTAGTCAACAACTGATCCGTTAGCGAATACCGTTATTATTCGTATAATATGATATGTTGTTAATATTGCTGCAACAACATTATAACGGGTGATCCAAGTAGATGTACTTCTTCAATAGCCTTTTCTTTGCCAGACCCCACATGAGTCGTGTCAAGCTGTCATGTTGTTTTTGTTCAATGTTGTTTGGTATTTTATCGTGGAAAGACTTACGCCTGAAAAGCATTTAGAAATCGTTCAACTTTATTACGAAAATTCACGTTCTGTAAAGAATGTGTTTCGCCCAACTTATGGTGAACAAAATTGTCCTACTGAGCGTACTATTCGCAACAATCTCACCTACCTTGAGACCCAGCATTCATTATTGGATAATATTCGACCGAATAGACCACGTTTAGCATGCAGTGAAGAATATATAGCAGCCGTAGCTGAGAGTGTACACAAAGGCCGTAGAGAGTCCATTCGGCGCCGTTCGTAACAACTTGGACTAACGTATATAACGACTTGGCTACGATTTCGAGCCAAATTTTCTTCAGCGATTAGTCCATTTCTAGCTCATTTACCACATTTGGAACGAAAAGCAACCTGAAGAGATTAAAGAAATGATATTTCATCCAGAAAAAAACTCGGTTTGGGGTGGTTTTTGGGCCGGTGGAATCATCGATTAATATTTCTTTAAAAAATTCGCCGGTGAGAACGCGCCATGATAACCAACTCTTTCATGCCTGAAATTTTAGCTCGCGTCGCAATGGATTTGTTATGACAACACTTCGGTGAGCAGATAATTTCACGTTTTGGGAATGTCGATTGGACATCAAGATCATGTGATATCACACCGTTAGACTTTTTCCTGTGGGGATATGTTAAGTCTTAAGTCTATGCGGACACTCCCACTTCGATACAGGTCTTGGAGTAAAACATCACGTTTGTCATTCACCAGTTACCAGTCGAAATGCTCGAACGGGTTATCGAAATTTGGGCTCAATGAGAAACTATTCTTTTATATATGGCACAAGCTGCTCACGACTTCCGGTCTTTGACCTAGTATCCTCCGGGTATCCTAAGAACATCCGTTTGAAGGCGAGCTAAAGTGGGAAGCGAAACATCCCCTTCCGCAGGGTTGAGCCCTGGGTTTGGGACCCGCGACGTAAAAAATACTACCAAGGAAAAAGCGTAAACAGCCTCGGATGAGAAACCCCCCTTTTGAAGACGACCATGGCAAACGAAATAAGGGCTACGAAATGCGATGGACGGGACATGGACTGAGACGATAGGCCCTTGTAGCATTTACTACAGTGGCCATATAAAGGAGCGCATGTTTGGTGTGGGATTCGTGATGGGATAGAGACTCCGTCGCCGAGTACTGTCATTCACACCGATGGATGAACGTCTAGCCACAATCCGCATCAAATCGAAGTTCTTTAACATATCGCTTATTTGCGCCCACGCCCCGATGGAAGAGAAGAACGATGTGAACAAAGATGCCTTCTATGAGCGCTTGGAGACTTTAACGCCAGGATGGGCAAAGAAGGTATCTTTGGCACAGCGGTCTGTAAATTCAGCCTCTACAAGGAAACATCCCCAAATTATCTATAGTACCAGATTCCAGCATAGGAAAATTCACCAAGCTACCTGGCTGTCTGCGGATCGAAATACCACCAACCAACCGAACGATTTTCTACTCGACTTGCACTCATGCTCTCTGAGAGCACTTGTCAACAACTCGGTATACGGAAACTGAGCCTCCTCAACATCGCG
>NW_024392526.1:0-553 GCF_016617805.1 Bactrocera tryoni
AGCCATAGCGACAGTGTATTTGGAACAATTTTACAATCTTAAATTAAGGTGTAGAATTGATTTTTTGGTACATACACATTATGCAATCGATATCAAGTTGCGTAAAAATATGAACTTTACATATTTATGCTAATTAGCCGTTTTGATGTTATTGGAGTTGTCACAGAGTTGTCCTATAGCAATAGCGATAATGTGTTTGGAACAATTTAACAATGCTAAATTAAGGTGTTGAATTGATTTTTTAGTACATACATATTATGGAATCGATATCAAGATGCGTAAACCTATGAACTTTACATATTTATGCAAATTAGCCGTTTTGATGCTATTGGAGTTGTCATAGAGTTGTTCTATAGCAATAGCGACAGTGTATTTGGAACAATTTTACAATCTTAAATTAAGATGTAAAATTGATTTTTTGGTACATACATATTATGCAATCGATATCAAGTTGCGTAAAAATATGAACTTTACATATTTATGCTAATTACCCTTTTTGAAGTTATGGGAGTTGTCATAGAGTTGCCCTATAGCAATAGCGACAGTGTATTTG
>NW_024392527.1:0-1227 GCF_016617805.1 Bactrocera tryoni
ACCAGTGTTATTAAATGAAGTGCTTGTTTATGTTAAAAAGCTTTTGATTAAATATACTTTACTTTTCGTAAAAAAAATTTTATTTGAATATTTATTTTTCCAAAGATCAGCAGCAATGCACTATTTTTAACTATACGTGAACACTTTTGGAACTCATTGTACATTTAATTCAAAATGGGCTTCTTAAAGGTGTATGTGTATCTATTCATCTATCCTACGATTTATATATTGGATAGTCGAAAAAGTCTTTTCGTATTTTTAATCAAACTTCAACTGATTTTTATATAGAGACATTATTCATCAGTGTAAATCGAAATTTCGAAATTTTCAGAACGGAAGCTAGCAAAACATTGTTGTGCTACACGAACTGAGGTACAGCATCGTCTTCGTAAACTTCACAAATTTCATTGGTGTCTTGCGTTGCATTCTTCACTTTTTATACAAGAATTTCATAAAACAAAGTGAATTTCTTCAATATTTTCACTCATTTTTGAACAGCTGTAACTTTTTTTCAACTTCCCCGAATTTAATCTACTTAATGAAGCTTAAAATCTTTCCCAACACTATATGGTAAGACACAATGTGATTGGTAGCACTGACAGAATTGACAAAATACGAAAATTCTATTTCGACTACCAAATATATATATTAGGGTGTTTTTTGTTTAGTTGAGCTATTAATTTTTTTCAGTCCCGTCACGAAATTTCCTTGGAAATACCCTAAAAAAATTTCCCTGAAAATTTTAGCCCTTAATATTAACATTAAGAACTGGATCAAGGCCTGTAAAAATTTTCCATAGAAAATACACTACAATCGTGGGCTTTTATCTCTCAATTCCTACAGATCAGAGGTATTTTATGGCATCGCTTTGACTTTGGACGCATATTTCTCAGAAATGTTCACTCTACAAAAGTGCCCAGTGCAACGAAGTCGTAACTCACACCAGCAATGTAGTACGGGGCTCTAAACCCGATTTTTCCAAGAATTTCGCATTTTGTTGTATATATCTCGTAAATGATAAGAGCCATAGAAAAAACGTACATGACAAATTTGTAGCAAATTTTATTTGCTATAAAAAAGGTTCGAGGACAAAATCGCTATCATTAATACTTCTCGAGATATTCGGCTTTTTAAGTAAGGTTTAAAGAATTTTTATAGACGGTATGTATGAAAAAAGCTATGAAAATTGCATACACTTAATAAGCTGAATATCTCGAGAAGTATTAA
>NW_024392528.1:0-564 GCF_016617805.1 Bactrocera tryoni
GTAAGACGATGAGGGTTAATTAACTTTAATATGTGAAGCTAACGATTTGAAGCAACTTGATATGGATTTCTAAATGTGTACATGCAAGAAAATCGGTTTTATACCTAAATGTAAAATTCTGGAATTTTTTCCAAATGCACTGCCGTTATGGTCTTATGCCAACTTCTGTAAGATGAAGAAGGTTAATAAACTTTAATATGTTAAGCTAATGATTTGAAGCAACTTGATATGGATTTCTAAATGTGTACTTGCAAGAAAACCGGTTTTATACCTAAATGTAAAATTCTGGAATTTTCCAAACGTACTGCCGTTTTGGCTTTATGCCAACTTCTGTAAGATGACGAAGGTTAATTAACTTGTATATGTGACGTTAATGATTTGAATCAACTCATGATGGATTGCTAAATGTTTAAATGCAGGAAAATCGGTTTTATACCTAAATGTAAAATTGTGGAATCTTTCCAAATGCACTGCCGTTATGGCTTTATGCCAACTTCTGTAAGATGAAGAAGGTTAATAAACTTTAGTATGTTAAGCCAATGATTTGAGGCAACTTGATATGGA
>NW_024392529.1:0-2374 GCF_016617805.1 Bactrocera tryoni
TAGTTCGTATATATACAGACAGACGGACATGGCTAATCGACTCAGCTCAACATACTGATCATTTATATATATACTTTATAGGGTCTCCGACCCTTCCTTCTGGGTGTTACAAACTTCGTGACAATCTTAATATACCCTGTTCAGGGTATAATTAATAACAAACAATTTTATAAAAACAACTAATTAATTTGGATGTTTTAACGTGGTTACTCTTTATAGTGAAAAATAAATTAATCGATTTGGCATACTTTATTAATTGCTGTATATGTTTATACACTTTTGGCCACGCAAAGCTTACCGCGATACTTTCTACATTTTTCGGACTTTTTTCGTCGTTTGGGATTTTGTTCAATTTTTTTTTTATGTTTTTAGTAAACATAAGTAAATTAAATTAAATTGTATCATTATAATTATAGATTTTCATTTATTACGTTTAATTAGTAAAACACAAATTAGCTTTTTTGTGCTTATACAAAAATGGCCGATTTTATTGATTTTAATGTAATAACGCGATTAAACTGCGTGTTTCAATTAAAAATGTATTGAAATTAAAAAAAAAATCAAAAAAAATAATTTTTTCGTCGCATATCAGTCTCTTATAAACTTTGCGTGGCCACAAGTGTATATTCAAATATAAATATGTATGTATTTTAATTGTTTATTAATTTATTCGATTTTGTTATTATTTTCCTAATTACACATGTTTAATTAACAAATTTTTAGTTATATTTGGTAAAATCGAAATATCGAAATATCTTGTTTTATTTTTATGTTGTATTCTACAATTTTTAAAATGTTTTATGATTTTATACATAGCATAGGTCTATCACCTAAAAGGGAACCAATAGTACCGAAAATGCAAAGCTTCCAATAATTTTAATCAATCAATTTACAGCCCTATTCTGAAAAAACCTCTCAACTGAGTTGAGAGGAAAATTTGAGAGATTTCTTGTGAGGCATATTTTGTGAGGCTATTCTTGCTCAAACCTCATAAGAAAAAAGCTTAAAAAAGTCACCACGTGAGGTAAAAAGCTTTTTGCTGTCAAACAGCTGTTTTAATAAAAATAAACAAACAAAAACACAAATGGATAATAAAGATATGTATGCGTCTGTGCTTGAGGGTGAAACAATCCCAATATGGATACAATCGATTGCGCCGATTGTGCCCTTGATCCCAAATTTCGTGCAAAATCTTTAAGAGAAAATGTATCTATTTATTTATATTTATTTTTATTTATTTATCTTGCCCCTTCTTTGTATCTGAAACATCCTGCGCGCTTGAAGGGAAATAAATTTCACTGCCCTTAACATCCATAATTAATTTCGAAATAAAGTGCAGAGCTCCAGACACAGAGGACTGGCTCATAGAGAGCATATAACTATTACCAACGAATTTTTGGTAAGAGCCATGCCCGTAAAAATACAAACACGCCAGGAAACGCAGATCAAAAGATATACTCGACTTCTGCACATCATGCGGCACCAATTCACCTATTAGTACTTACTTTACATAGCGATTTTGGGAATCGAAATGTATTTATAATTGTTGTGTCTTGCATAGTAAAAGGATCGCTTTTGTCTCGTAAACCCTTCAAAATTTTCCTCCTACCCCCCGAATCCCCCTCCTCAACAATTGCCGCATACACAAAGAACAGTTCCTCCATGCTAGTTATAACACTCAAATATTTTTTAAAAATATTGATGTAAAACAAAACAAACACAGATGTTTTGTGTTATGATGCCTGCTTTCACACGTCACAGATATTTGTGATAATAGTGAGCATTTGAGCTTTTGAATTTTCGCCCTCACTATAGTGAGAAACATCACTGTAGTGAGGTTGGTGACTTTTGTGAGGGCATGAGAATAGGGCTGTTAGTTACTTATACTTTATTTACTACTCCATAGCAGCAAAATTTCTAGAATTATTGCTATGCTATAGTTATCGCTCTCACTTTGTCGGGAGCCATAGCATAACAATGTAAAAGTATGTGCTCTGATCTGCTCGGAGTTTTGTTAGGTAAATAACTACATATATCTGTAGCAATAGCCAAAAATGAAGAGCTGTGCTATGCTCTGGCGCAGCGGTACCAAAAAATTTGGAGCGATAGTAGAGCAGAGCAAATTAAAATTTTCATGTGTAGCATGTGTAGCACATGAAAATTTTAATTAGCTCTGCTCCACTACCGCTCCTAATTTATTGCTACAGCTATAGTTTTTTACCTAACAAAACTCCGAGCACAACAGAGGACATACTTTTACATTGTTATGCTATGGCCCAGTTATGGCTCCCGACAAAGTGAGAGCGGTAGCATAAGCAAAATGAAGTGCTTAGGGATTAGCGTAGTATTTTAAACGCCACTTATACTATACTAA
>NW_024392530.1:0-807 GCF_016617805.1 Bactrocera tryoni
GATATGGATTTGAAGCCTTGATATGGATTTCTAAATGTGGTACATGCAAGAAAATCGGTTTTATACCTAAATGTAAAATTCTGGAATTTTCCAAATGCACTGCCGTTATGGCTTTATGTCAACTTGAGTAAGATGAAGAAGGTTAATTAACTTTAATAAGTGAATCTAATGAATTGAATTAACTTGATATGGATTTCTAAATGTGTACATGCAAGAAAGTCGGTTTTATAACTAAATGTAAAATTCTGGAATTTTCCAAATGCACAGCCGTCTTGGCTTTATGCCAACTTCAGTAAGATGAAGAAGATTAATTAACTTTAATATGTGACGTTAATGATTTGAAACACCTCGGTATGGATTGCTAAATGTGTATGTCCAAGAAAATCGGTTTTATACCTAATTGTAAAATTATGGAATTTTTCCAAATGCACTGCCGTTATGGTCTTATGTCAACTTCAGTAAGATGAAGATGATTAATTAACTTAAATATGTGAACTTAATAATTTGAGGCAACTTGATATTGATTTCTAAATGTGTACATGCGAGAAAGTCGGTTTTATACCTAAATGTAAAATTGTGGAATTTTTCCAAATGCACTGCCGTTTTGGCTTTATGCCAACTTCTGTGAGATGACGAAGGTTAATTAACTTTAATATGTGAAGCTTATGATTTGAAGCCTTTCGACATAGATTGCCAAATGTGTATATGTGGGAAAATCGGTTTTATACCTAAATGTAGAATTGTGGAATTTTTCCAAATGCACTGCCGTTTTGGCTTTATGCCAACTTCTGTGAGATGACGAAGGTT
>NW_024392531.1:0-738 GCF_016617805.1 Bactrocera tryoni
TAACTTTGTTGCGAGGTATAAAATATTAAAGTGAAATTTGGCACAAGGGATCGCATTAGGGAGGGGCATATTTGGACGCAATTTTTTTGGAAAAGTGGGCGTGGCCCCGCCCCCTACTAAGTTTTTTGTACATATCTCGGAAACTACTATAGCTATGTCAACCAAACTCTACAGAGTCGTTTTCTTTAGGCATTTCCATATACAGTTCAAAAATGGAAGAAATCGGATAATAACCACGCCCACCTCCCATACAAAGGTTATGTTGAAAATCACTAAAAGTGCGTTAACCGACTAACAAAAAACGTCAGAAACACTAAATTTTACGGAAGAAATTGCAGAAGGAAGCTGCACCCAGGATTTTTTTTTAATTGAAAATGGGCGTGGCGGCGCCCACTTACGGACCAAAACCATATCTCAGGAACTACATACCGATTTCAACTCAAATTCGGTACATATAATATTTCTTAACACCCTGATGGCATGTACGAAATATGGGTGAAAATCGGTTCACAACCACGCCTTCTTCCAATATAACGCTATTTTGAATTCCATCTGATGCCTTCTCTGTATAATATATATATACATTAGGAACCAATGATGATAGCGGAATAAAACTTTACACAAATACGGTATTTGAAAAATATGTAAATGACGGATAATGAAATCTCGATTATCACTTTATCATGCGAGAGTATAAAATGTTCGGTGACACCCGAACTTAGCCCTTCCTTACTTGTT
>NW_024392532.1:0-933 GCF_016617805.1 Bactrocera tryoni
CAGAGGAAATGTATATACCAAAGTGATCAGGGTGACGAGTAGAGTCGAAATCCAGATGTCTGTCTGTCCGTCTGTCTGTCCGTCCGTGCAAGCTGTAACTTGAGTAAAAATTGAGATATCATGATGAAACTTGGTACACGTATTCCTTGGCTCCATAGGAAGGTTAAGTTCGAAGATGGGCAAAATCGGGCCACTGCCACGCCCACAAAATGGCGGAAACCGAAAACCTATAAAGTGTCATAACTAAGCCATAAATAAAGATATTAAATTTGGCAAAACAGATCGCATTAGGGAGGGGCATATTTGGACGCAATTTTTTTGGAAAAGTGGGAGTAGCCGACTAAGTTTTTTGTACATATCTCGGAAACTACTATAGCTATGTCAACCAAACTCTACAGAGTAGTTTTCTTCAGGCATTTCCATATACAGTTCAAAAATGAAAGAAATCGGATAATAACCACGCCCACCTCCCATTCAAAGGTTATGTTGAAAATCACTGAAAGTGCGTTAACCGACTAACAAAAAATGTCAGAACCACTAAATTTTACGGAAGAAATGGCAGAAGGAAGCTGCACCCAGGCTTTTTTTAAAAATTTAAAATGGGTGTGTCCTCGCCCACTTATGGACCAAAAACCATATCTCAAGAACTACTCAACCGATTTCAATGAAATTCGGTATATAATATTTTCTAAACACCCTGATGACATGTACGAAATATGGGTGAAATCGGTTCACAACCACGCCTTCTTCCAATATAACGCTATTTTGAATTCCACCTGATGTCTTCCCTGTATAATATATACATTAGGAACCAATGATGATAGCGGAATAAAACTTTACACAAATACGGTATTTGAAAAATATGTAAATGACGTATAATGAAATCTCGATTATCACTTTATCATGCGAGAGTATAAAATGTTCGGTGACAAC
>NW_024392533.1:0-517 GCF_016617805.1 Bactrocera tryoni
TTCGCTCATAGAAGGCATCTTTCGTCACATCGTCCTTCTCTTCCGCCGGGGCGTGGGCGCAAATCAGCGATATGTTGAAGAATCTCGCTTTGATGCGGATTGTGGCTAGACGTTCATTCACCGGAGTGAATGATAGTACTCGGCGCCTGAGTCTCTCTGCCACCACGAAATGTCACAAGGACCTACTCGTCTTTGTCCTTGTCCCGTCCATCGCATTTCTTGGACGGTGGTGATGTCAGCCTTCAATCAAATCAAACCTCAATGTAATCTTTTACAATATTTAACGAAAGTTGAAAATTACCAAACTTACCCCTTTTTTAAGACATATGAACATTACCACTAGTTTAAGCCGTTAGTTTTAAGATTTAGGCTAAGCAACTAAATGAAATTAAATAAATGCGCTATTGTAATTGAACCGTGAAAACGACCTGACGCGTATTAATTGTTTATCGCAATTTTCGTGACAGGCAATTAGGCTTATTGACTTTGTTCGCGCATTCCCAAGTTATATGTATTA
>NW_024392534.1:0-1470 GCF_016617805.1 Bactrocera tryoni
TGGCTCCATAAGAAGGTTAAGTTCGAAGATGGGCAAAATCGGCAAACTGCCACGCCCACAAAATGGCGGAAACCGAAATCCTATAAAGTGTCATAACTAAGCCATAAATAAAGATATTAAAGTGAAATTTGGCACAAAGGATCGCATTAGGGAGGGGCATATTTGGACGCAATTTCTTTGGAAAAGTGGGCGTAGCCCCGCCCCCTACTAAGTTTTTTGTACATATCTAGGAAACTACTATAGCTATGTCAACCAAACTCTACGGAGTAGTTTTCTTCAAGCACTTCCATATACAGTTCAAAAATGGAATAAATCGGATAATAACCACGCCCACCTCCCATACAAAGGTTATGTTCAAAATCACTAAAAGTGCGTTAACCGACTAACAAAAAACGTCAGAAACACTAAATTTTACGGAAGAAGTGGCAGAAGGAAGCTGCACCCAGGCTTTTTTTAAAAATTGAAAATGGGCGTGGCGTCGCCCACTTATGGACCAAAAACCATATCTCAGGAACTACTAAACCGATTTCAATGAAATTCGGTATATAATATTTTCTTAACACTCTGATGACATGTACGAAATATGGGTGCCCTTCCTTACTTGTTTTACTTTTGGTTTATGCACTTCAAAGGCGTACGTCTGTCGCGTTCTCGACCATGGAAATACCCATATATAGGATTAGTTGAACTGTGGATACCTCTTTTTCAACTGATATGCCTTAGAGAGCAGATACAGTATATAAGACAAATCTCAAGAAGTATGTATTTCAGACAAGACTTATAAATTCAACCACCCTGAGACTCATTGACCTCGTTCAAGGTAAACAGCAAGGTTATTGTTCTTGCTAAACCTAAACAAAGGGGCAATTAGCCTCACCTATTGTCCTATTTAAATGTAAACAAATGGGTCAGTGTTGTTGTCGTCTCTATATGTAAACTAAGAGGTCATTGAACTCATCAAAGGTCATTGACCTTGGAAAGATTGTTGATATCCCCAAAGGTTTACAAATGGGTTATTGACTCGGGGTTGTTGTCTTCGCCAAATGTAAAAAGAGAATTCATTGACCTTAGTAAGGGTTGTTAATCTCGTTAAGGTAGACTTGAAAAGTGTTGTTGGTATCAGAAAAGAACATTGAACTCACTAAGCAATTATATGTAAATTTGTACCTAAAATTTTTCAAGTTCCCGGAATCCATATGAATAACTGAATGCAAAAGAGCTGCCACAATGTAAGATATGAATTTGCATATATATCTTACTCTTAATATAATGTTAGCATTATGCTAAAAAGTGTTCCTAAACTTTCTGTGCCCAACTAATTGCGCCAATTTTTGACTTATTTATTACTAATCCTAAAACTTGTGTATATGAAAATTTTTATGACTTTTACAACAACTCATTTATTTCTTAAAACATAAAACACTTTCAATTGTAGTTCACTGTAGAGTAGAAAACTCAAACTCCAAAGCA
>NW_024392535.1:0-846 GCF_016617805.1 Bactrocera tryoni
ATTTGGGAACCAGCATTAACACCACTAATAATGTCAGCCTGGAAATCCAACGCAGGATTGCTCTTGCCAACAGGTGCTACTTCGGACTGAGTAGGCAATTGAAAAGTAAAGTCCTCTCTCGACGAACAAAAGCTAAACTCTATAAGTCGCTCATAATTCCCGTCCTGCTATATGGTGCAGAGGCTTGGGCGATGACAGCAACCGATGAGTCGACGTTACGAGTTTTCGAGAGAAAAATTCTGCGAAAGATTTATGGTCCTTTGCGCATTGGCCACGGCGAATATCGCATTCGATGGAACGATGAGCTGTACGAGATATATGACGACATTGACATAGTTCAGCGAATTAAAAGACAGCGGCTACGCTGGCTAGGTCATGTTGTCCGGATGGATGAAAACACTCCAGCTCTGAAAGTATTCGACGCAGTACCCGCCGGGGGAAGCAGAGGAAGAGGAAGACCTCCACTCCGTTGGAAGGACCAAGTGGAGAAGGACCTGGCTACGCTTGGAATATCCAATTGGCGCCACGCAGCGAAAAGAAGAAACGACTGGCGCGCTGTTGTTAACTCGGCTATAATCGCGTAAGCGGTGTCTACGCCAATTAAGAAGAAGAAGAAAATTATCACTGTAGTATTATTGGTTTATATTGCAATTTTTATGAATCTTGCAAACTTTACCCTCATTGCGGCATGTCTTCCCCTTTTTCAAAAGCTCTAGATTTTTGCATAACATCGTTTTACTCCGTAATACATATTTTTAGGGGGTGTGATGCCCCATAGTTCAAAGTCAAAAAATAAGGCGCACCCTAATGAACAGGGTGGTTTGTTTAACCAAGCAAGAACTATGT
>NW_024392536.1:0-1228 GCF_016617805.1 Bactrocera tryoni
AGGTTTCAGACAAGGTGGGTTGGCGTGGCGAATAACGGTTCTTCGCGTTCTTCCGCTCTTATTTCCTGTTGTGCCGCTCGGTGCTTGGATCCGTCGGTCCGGCTAATCCCTTGCCACTTAATCCTAATGTCCGAGTGATCGGGCACTCTGCAATCAGATGCGACCAGTTTTCCAACGCCCACAAAAACCTTCCGACGTTATCCGAAGGTGCCTCTGATGCAAAATGCATTCTGGGCGCCATGCCAGTAGAGGGAAGCGGACTCAGACGGATTCAGGAGTCTGGGTTGGATCCTATGAACCCGCGTCCCGGTGCTCGTTGCGTCGCTCGGCCGTTGGGACTATTGTCCAACGTTCTTGACCTACGCTGACCTATCTTAGGAGCCTCTTGCTTCCTAGATATCCTTCTCACATCATCGTCGGAATCCAGTCATTTGCAGCAATGGCCTCAAGCCCTTCTTAACCTGGATGCAACGCGCTGTATGACAATCAGGTCAGAGAGGTGCACTAACAAGACCTGCATCGCATTCGTTTGAGACAGTTGCGACATCGGGCAAACATGCAAGTATCTTGCGCTGGATTGAAGGTGTTTGAGACTTCGAGACAGTCGTGGCAGTCTCCCTATACTGGGGGCTCATAGGTGGCACGGAGGTGACAAACAAGCGTTATATGGTGCGGACAGACGACGTCATGTAATCATCTTCAAAATCGTCGTATTTTGCTGCAGTTTGCCTGCGGTCGCTCCTTCATTTCGCTGAGTGTGGAGTAAACATCCTTTCGACTCTGGTCGGTGAGATGTTTGACTTGTCATATATCGTCTTTGACCGTTCTGGACAGATCGGTGGACGACCATTGACAATCTACGCTTTCAGCAGCGTTTACCGTTTTGTCCATCGATTGTCGACCCATAAGCCCCAAGGTTAACGATCTCTGATGATCTTCCGCTGGCTAAGGACCTCAGGCGTCCTTCCTGAAGGTCGTACGCGCTTTTAACATTTACAGGGTGGCTCGGCTGCCCAAGCAGTGTCCATCATAGAGTTCCAAATGTTTGGACCACAGATGAACCCTGCAGGCAGCCTCAGTTTATCTCCACTCCATTCGTGCCGACAAGGAATTGTCTGTCATAACTCGAAAGGTGAATTTCCGGACAGCCAGCTCCTCCAGCCGTTGCAACTCGTCCAGCAGGTAATCGGCGCCCCGCCGGAGTCAACAAGCGAGGGACATATTTGTT
>NW_024392537.1:0-1273 GCF_016617805.1 Bactrocera tryoni
ATATATATATATATCGTCAAACGAAAGGGGTCAAAGGGTATAAAAATATTTTGTTCATGATTTTGATCAGCCAGTTATATGCTTTAGTAGTACGATATAAACAATTTCTTCGGAGTTTGTACTGCTTGCTTGGATAATAATTTATTTAAGTTATATCCTCAAATTGAAAAGTTTTCAAAAAAATCACTTTATTTCGATCGTTCAGCTTTTATGGCTGATAACTATATGTTACAGTGATCTAATATCAGTTACACCCAATAAGCAGATTCAAAGGGAGAAAAGAAACTGAGAGCCTAACTCGCGTATATACATACAAGTGGATAAATGGACGGATAGAAGGAAATGGCTCGTCATACTATTCGTCATGCTATTCATTTATATTTATACTAGAGGACCCTTCCACGCTTCACTGTGGTTGATACATAGATAATACTATTACTACCATCTATATGATTTCTATTAGTTGGACTATAACTATTCGTTAATGAGAAATAGCATTTTTGTAAAGCAACCTGTGTTAGTTTACAAATAATTATCATAAAACCATTTCATGTGTACAGTTGAATTTGGGCTCTGCACCACGAAAATCCACCGTCGAAAAGGGATTTATTAGCATCAAAGAGGTGAAATGAGCGGAGAGGAGAATGATACCCAAAAGAGGCGAAAGCTCTGTGCAAAGTTGGTGCTCGCAAGTTCAAAATCCAACAAAAACAATGAATAACTGATTCGAAGAAGTGTTGGAGTGCTCTTTAATCGCAATAAAGCCGAATTGAAAATATAAACATAGCTCCATTATTTCCTACTGGAGTCCAATCGACACTCATTCCAGTGGACTGCACATGATGAACCGGTTCTCAGGCGTGGAAAGACGAAAAAGTCGGCTGGAGAAGTTATGACGTAAGTCATATACGTGGTATAATACATACTCAACGACTGATTACTTAGCCAGTTATAATATATTTCACTGCGTATTTAGTTTCAGTTTTTTCTACTATTCCAACTACTTAGCAATTGTATTATTTTTAAGGAAGAATCTGTTTAAAATTGTACGCATATATTCAAGTGATTCCTACAAACATGAGTTTTGAACAAATGCTTATTATTTCAAATATAATTTTTGCATTAATGAGTTCTATTAAATTTTGACATAAAGAGTTAAAAGGTATCCTATGTCCTTACCCAGGTTCTAAGCTACCTCCCCACCAATTTTCAGCTAAATCGGTTTAGCCGTTCTTGAGTTATATATGGTGTCACTAACACAACTTTCTTTTAT
>NW_024392538.1:0-1760 GCF_016617805.1 Bactrocera tryoni
TCATTGATATAACATGCAAAAAGCCAATAAAGTCGTTCCTTAATATCACCATGTACATTCCTGGCATTTGTCCTGGTACTACGAGCTTAAATGTATTTTAGACAATCATATACTATCCTTCTAATGAAGTTTAGCTATTTTTATTAATAACACTTCCTCAAATACATGTCACAATGGCATATCTGAAGCACTATTCTGAAGATTTCACCACCATTTCCTAAAATGTTTATATTCGCTTATGAATTGCAAAAATTCGATTTTTTGCGGTGAAGTGAATATGAATATTAGAAGTGGCTGGAACGATCGACTTGAAATTTTCGCACGACTTTTTTAGATATGTATGTATATTCATCAGACAATAGGGGAAGGAATAAGATTTTTCGATAGAACTTAAATTTTTAAGCTACTCTAAAAGTAAATTGTTTCACAAAAAATTAAATTTTTTTTGAAAATCGCCATTTTGTTAAAAGCCAAAATTCGATCATTTCAGTATTCATCTATAGTTATAATAATTTTATTTTTTGGTTTTTAGATTTTGAGATAGTTTTAAGCAGAAAAATCTTTCTCACCGAAGGACCTCCGACTCCTGGACATTAACTATATGGGATCAAGGGCATCCAATCGCGGATTATTAAAGTATATTTAATTCTTTACAAAATCTGTAATTTGCTCTGAATTTCTTCCGGTGCCCATATGTTTCGAAATTATTTTAACAGAGAATGAAATCGTCAAATGAATAGACCGAAAATGAAGATCGGCAAGGTTAAAACTATAGTAATGCGGAATCCCTAGACTCAAGAACATTGAAGAAAACGCAATGGCTAACCTACTGGCCAGGAAACCGGAGCAATTCTTTCAACTGGATTTACACACCATCAAAGAAGAAATCCTGAAGAAGATGAAATGTGAAAAATGAAAGGAATTCGGTACTGACTACATGAACTGGGCTTTGTCAAACGAAAATATTTTTGGAGACTAAAATCTGAAATTGTTTAGATCTGATCCACCACAGAGTAGTAGAAGTAGAGAATTTCTGCGACCGCCACATGGACAACAGATTATTCTACTCTTTGAATGTACACAGTGAATGTATGAATAAGGAGCTAACCATCAGTATGGCTAATCCGCACGTTATCTCATCATACCAAACGCGTTGTTAGGTCTATTCCCGCGGTGCAGTCAGATGAAATGATGCCATTAAGAGGGCAATTAAATAGGTCCACACATATTTCTATTTATTCTACTGTGGGTAAAAAAATAGTGTTTTAATTTAAATTTCGCGCGAAAAACCATTCGTCGAAATATCTATTTTTCTAGGTTGTCTTGACTGTCAGTGACATCTATGCCAAATGCCATATCAAAATAATCATTAGTGCTTATCTTTCTGAAGTACTCAAAATGTATTCGGCGACTTCTATATACGATAAATGAAGTTATTCAAGAAAGAAGTTCCTTACATTTTTTGTGCGGAATAAAATTTTTGGTGCTGAAACGTTCAGAATGTTGGAAAAGTCCTTCGGTGACAATTGTTGTTCGAGAGCAAGTGTTTTTGATTGGTAAAAATTTTGCAAAGAGTGTCGAGAACGCGTTGACAACGAAAGGGATTAACGTCAACTGATGTTCAACACGTCAATAAAATAAAGGAATTGGATGCTTGAGAATCGACTATTAACAGTCAGAGAACTTAATGGGATCGTTAGAATATAGGAAAGATCAGTGAAAATCATATTAAAATATCATTTTGTCTCAGAAAGCAGGTG
>NW_024392539.1:0-2200 GCF_016617805.1 Bactrocera tryoni
CTATTTTCATTTTTAAGATAAGTGGATTTTAGTGTAACAACAAGTAAATATAGGCACCATAAAGCTCACGTTCAGCTTTTAAAATTAGTTACAAAAATTAAGAATAATCAATAAAAAAATTAAGCTCAATATTTTGTTGGATAGCCACTTTGTTTAAAACCTAACCCAATCGATTTGGCATTGATCTTACCAACTTATCTGTTTCCTCAGCTGTAATCCTGCATAACACTTCGTAAAGCCTCTTTACTAGTTGTCGTATGCTGACGAATTCACTTTTTCTAACAGATCCCATAGATGCTTAATAGGATTGAGGTCAGGTGATTGAGGGGCGTTTTAAGCTGTCGAGGAGCATTGCATAAGAGCCAAAGTCTAACAATTTCAGCAGTATGTTTCAAATCATTATCTTGTTGGAACCAAAACGTCGAAGATAATCCAAGATTCTCTGCACTTTGTTTCAAATTATTTGTTAAAATGGTCAAATAACCCCATTTATCCATTGTGGATTCAATAAATTCAAGCTGACCCACACCACCAGCCGCTGTGCAATCCCACACCATAATTAGACCACCATCGTGTTTCACTGTACCAACAAGATTTTGTTTTTCAAAGGTAGTTCCTGACTTACGCCACACAATTTGTCGACCTTTTATGCCAAAAATACAAAGATTACTTTCGTCCGAAAATATCACTTGGTTCCAGAACTCCGGAGACTTATTTATATAATTATGAGCAAATTCAATGCGCTTTCGTCTGTTTACAAGTGAAATATATGGTTTTTTTCGAACGACTCTGCCATGATATCCAGCTTTTCGTAAAACTTTTCTAGGAGTTTCGGCAGAAATTCTTTTCTTAAAAGGTTATATTTGCGATTTTCAATAATATTTGTGGACGTCGGTCGAGGGTTAACTTTCACCATATTTATTATTTTGCGTTCTTCCTAAGACCGATAATATTTTTGGACGGCCAAAGATCGCGGTTTTGACGTTAAAACTCCGGTTTTTGAAATTGTTTACTACACGCTGGACCGAGGAATACGTTCTTCCAATAGTTTGCCAAAGTTTACTGCAAACTTTCACCATTTTTTCCAAAATTTAATAATAATTTTTCCTTCCGACAGACTAATTTATTTTCTTTTGGTTTCCATTTCTTTAACTTTCTATTTTTCTTACTAGCTGACCCCGCAGCCATTGTCCTGCGTGAAATTATGTGTTTTGAAAAGAAATCAAAGTTCAATTTAACATTCCTTTTTTTCAATGTAACGCAGCTTGATAAACAACATTTTTTGGTTTCTGTTCCGGTGTACAAAAAAGATGGTTTTCCAACTTGTGACCACGGCACGTACTATATCTGGCCATGTGAAACACATAGCGTTTCCAAATTTGTGCCACACACTATGCGACTATCCTTGTGTCTTGTTGATTGTCATCTCAAATGCAATTTTCACTGGAAACGGAATACGTTGGAACTGAAATGGTAAATCGTTAGAACTCAAAGGAATTCGTAGAATCAAGCATTCTGCCCCCTTGTATTTAATAGCGCAGATTACGGAACATAATAACGACAGATCCACTTTTTAAGGCGCAACGATGCAGTGTCAAGCCTGCCGAAGAATTTAGAAATTGCACTGAATAATCCACGGCGTCATCTTCATTGTCAAGACGATCAATCGATTTGTATGAGCGCAAGTCGGAATTTGACCTTGAATCTTCTACATAGTATAAGTCAACAACATCGGTATGTTTTTCAGCTAACATTCCGCGTGCACTTAAGGAATCGCAGTTACGATAATTTGGTCAATGTCCGAACCTTCGTAATGAGTTCATTTTTCCTGAATTAATATTCGGCGGATGGAATTGATATAAAACCACCAGAAGTATCAACCAGAATTGACCCATTTCCAATTTTTAGCGAAGACAATGTAAAATGTCTTCGGCAATGTCATTTTTGTTCGTATCCCATAATTGACGCGGATTTGAAGGCTGATATGTCGAAATGTTTACCGCGAAAAGTGTGCGAACTTCATTTTCATTCCAGTGATTAACATGTTGGGGCAATTGTAATAGCTGGTTTACTTCTCCAAAAACACCGTACCACTCACAGTACGCAATCACTCAAATAAAATTGAACCGCGTACATTAATCAATAGCAACCGAAGGTAGAAACAATCGTCGTTTTTCGGGTGGATTGTGTAAATTCGTTC
>NW_024392540.1:0-1020 GCF_016617805.1 Bactrocera tryoni
TTATTATACTCTCGCAACAATGTTGCTAAGGAGAGTATTATAGTTTTGTTCACATAACGGTTGTTTGTAAGTCCAAAACTAAAAGAGTCAGATATACGGTTATAAATACCAAAGTGATCAGCGTGATGAGTAGAGTTGGAATCCGGATGTCTGTCTGTCCGTCCGTCCGTCTGTCCGTCCGTGCAAGCTGTAACTTGAGTAAAAATTGAGATATCATGATGAAACTTGGTACACGTATTTCTTGGCTCCATAAGAAGGTTAAGTTCGAAGATGGGCAAAATCGGCCTACTGCCACGCCCACAAAATGGCGGAAACCGAAAACCTATAAAGTGTCATAACTAAGCCATAAATAAAGATATTGAAGAGAAATTTGGCACAAGGGATCGCATTTGAGAGGGGCATATTTGGAGGTAATTTTTTGGTAAAGTGGGCGGGCCCCGCCCCCTACTAAGTGTTTTGTACATATCTCGGAAACTACTATAGCTATGCCAACCAAACTCTACAGAGTCGTTTTCTTCAGGAATTTCCATATACAGTTCAAAAATGGAAGAAATCTGATAATAGCCACGCCCACCTCCCATACAAAGGTTATGTTGAAAATCACTAAAAGTGCGTTAGCCGACTAACAAAATACGTCAGAAACACTAAATTTTACGGAAACAATTGCAGAAAGAAGCCGCACCCAGGCTTTTTTTAAAAATTGAAAATGGGCGTGGCCCTGCCCACTTATGGACCAAAAACCATATCTCAGGAACTACCCTGATGACATGTACGAAATATAGGTGAAATCGGTTCACAACCACGCCTTCTTCCAATATAAAGCTATTTTGAATTCCATCTGTTGCCTTCTCTGTATAATATACTCGTATACATTAGGAACCAATGATGATAGCGGAATAAAACTTTACAAAAATACGGTATTTGAAAAATATGTAAATGACGGATAATGAAATCTCGATTATCACTTTATCATGCGAGAGTATAAAATGTTCGGTGACACCCGAACTTAGCCCTTCCTTA
>NW_024392541.1:0-711 GCF_016617805.1 Bactrocera tryoni
AAAACTCTATGACAACTCCAATAACATCAAAACGGCTAGTTAGCATAAATATGTATAGTTCATATTTGTACGCATCTTAATATCGATTGCTTAATGTGTATATATCAAAAAATCGACTCTACGCCTTAATATAAGCTTTTTAAGTTGTCCCATATACAATGTCGCCATTGCTATAGGACAACTCTTTGACAACTCCAATAAACTCAAAACGGATAGTTAGCATAAATATGTAAAGTTCATATTTTTACGCATCTTGATATCGATTGCTTAATGTGTATGTATGTATTCAAAAATCAATTCTACACCTTAATTTAGGATAGTTAAGTTGTTCCAAATACATTGTCGCTATTGCTATAGGACAACTCTATGACAACTCCAATAACATCAAAACGGCTAGTTAGCATAAATATGTAAAGTTCATATTTTTACGCATCTTGATATCGATTGCTTAATGTGTATGTACCAAAAAATCAATTTTACACCTTAATTTAAGATTGTAAAATTGTTCCAAATACACTGTCGCTATTGCTATAGAACAACTCTATGACAACTCCAATAACATCAAAACGGCTAATTAGCATAAATATGTAAAGTTCATATTTTTACGCAACTTGATATCGATTGCTTAATGTGTATGTATGTATTCAAAAATCAATTCTACACCTTAATTTAGGATAGTTAAGTTGTTCCAAATACATTGTCGCTATTGCT
>NW_024392542.1:0-1116 GCF_016617805.1 Bactrocera tryoni
GGGTATAAAACCGATTTTCTTCAATGTAGGCAATTAAAAATCCACAACGAATTGCTTCAAATCATTAGCTTCACACATTAATTCACAAATTATTAGCTTCACACATTAAAGTTAATTAACCTTCATCATCTTACTCAATTTGACATAAAGCCATAACGGCAGTGCATTTGAAAAAACTTCTATAATTTTACATTTAGGTATAAAACCAATTTCCTTGCATATACGCATTTAGAAATCCACAACGAATTGCTTCAAATCATTAGCTTCACATATTAAAGTTAATTAACCTTCTTCAATTTACAGAAGTTGGCATAAAGCCAAAACGACAGTGCATTTGGAAAAATTCCAGAATTTTACATTTAGGTATAAAACCGATTTTCTTGCATATACACATTTAGAAATCCACAACGAATTGCTTCAAATCATTAGCTTCACATATTAAAGTTAATTAACCCTCATCATCTTACTCAAGTTGACATGAAGCCATAACGGCAGTGCATTTGAAAAAAAATCCATAATTTTACATTTAGGTATAAAACCGATCTTCTTGCATATACACATTTAGAAATACATATCAATTTGCTTCAAAACATTAGCTTCACATACTAAAGTTAATTAACCTTCTTCAACTTACAGAAGTTGGCATAAAGCCAAAACGACAGTGCATTTGGAAAAATTCCACAATTTTACATTTAGGTATAAAACCGATTTCCTTGCATATACACATTTAGAAATCCATATCAAGTTGCTTCAAATCATTAGCTTTACTTATTAAAGTTAATTAACTCTCATCATCTTACTAAAGTGTATATAAAAAAGCTTAACGGCCGTGTTTTTGGAAAAATTTCATAATTTTACATTTAGGTATAAAACCGATTTCCTTGCATATACACATTTAGAAATCCATATCAAGTTGCTTCAAATCATTAGCTTCACATATTAAAGTTAATTAACCCTCATCATCTTACTCAAGTTGACATAAAGCCACAACGGCAGTGCATTTGGAAAAATTCCACAATTTTACATTTAGGTATGAAACCGATTTTCTTGCATGTACACATTTAGAAATCACAACGTCCGGTGTGTTTTACGTGGGCACCTGCTGACGACAGCTTT
>NW_024392543.1:0-3355 GCF_016617805.1 Bactrocera tryoni
CATAAATTTTGAGGTTATGTTGGTGTTGGTACAAAAGTTTTAGATCTTTTCATTACCTTATAATGATTGCCATATAACTCTTTTCTATAGAACTAGTAGTTTGGCGGAAATCGCGGCAAATCGTTTTTATACCCTGAACAGGGTATAATAAGTTTGTCACGAAGTTTGTAACACCCAGAAGGAAGCGTCGGAGACTCTATAAAGTGTATATGTATATAAATGATCAGTATGTTGGGCTGAATCGATTTAGCCATGTCCGTCTGTCTGTCCGTCCGTCTGTCCGCCCGTCCGACTGTATATATACGAACTAGTCCCTCAGTTTTTAAGATATCGTTTTGAAATTTTGTAAACGTCATTTTCTCTTCAAGAAGCTGCTCATTTGTCGGAACTGCCAAACTGAACAATCGGAATGAAGTTCTTGTATGGAAAACTTTTGAATTTGACAAGATATATTCACAAAATTTGGTACAGATTATTTTCTAAGACAAAAATGTGATCTCCGAAGAAATTGTTCAGATCGGTTAATTATAGCTTATAGCTGTCATACAAACCGAATGATCGGAAACAAGGGCTTGTATGGAAAACTTTCGTAACTGACGTGGTATCTTCGCGAAATTTGACATGGATTACTGCTTAAGGTAATAATAGAATCTCCGAAAAAATTGTTCAGATCTGATTACTATAGCATATAGTTTCCGTATAAACTGAACACATAGTTACTAAAAGAAATGCATCTGTGAAAGGTATATTAGCTTCGGTGCAGCCGAAGTTAACGTTTTTTCTTGTTTACGGTTAAAATTCAACCATGCTTTCTCTTCCCTCACCGCAGATCGCATCTTGCAACAAGAGTATATTGCTACAGAGTATAATAGTTTTGTTTACCTAACGAGGACGAGTTCGTAGATGGGCGTAATTGGACCACTGCCCCGCCCACAAAACGTCATTATACGAAAACTTATACGGAGGCTGTTATATATATTTCTGGCCTAGGCAATCTGACATTTCCATTGGAAAGTTTGACATTTTTTAGCATAACATCACTCAAAACGTTTTGTCATTTAATCGTGAATTGTTTTATTTACAGGGAATTAAAAAATTCATCTCGGCCAAAAAATGGAACTAACTCGTGAACATTTTCGTGCGATCATTTTTCACAACTTTCGACGTGGATTATCACGACAAGAGTGCATCGACGAACTAAAATCTTTGTATGGCTATGAAGCACCATCCTATAGCACTGTGAAAAACTGGTACAACGAATTCAATCGTGGCCGACGCTCGCTCAAAGACGAATTTCGTGAAGGTCGTCCAAAAACAGCCGTTGTGCCGGAAAACATCGATACCGTACGTGAACTGATAATTCAAGATCGTCATGTAACATACCTTCAGATAGAGGCATGCCTATGCATTTCTCTCACCAGTATACATTCGATATTGCATGAACACCTAGCCGTAAAAAGGGTTTGTTCTCGTTGGATCCCGCACAATTTGACAATCGCTCAAAAAAAGGCTCGTGTGGATTGGTGTAAAGAAATGCTGAAAAAATACGATCGCGGTGCTTCAAAAATAAGATCGTCACAGGTGACGAATCATGGATCTATGCTTATGAGCCCGAAACAAAACAGCAATCGACCGTGTGGGTCTTCCAAGACGAGCCAAATCCAACGAAAGTTGTTCGTGGAAGAAGCACTTCGAAGCAAATGGTCGCCTGTTTCTTCGGCAAAACTGGTCATGTGGCGACTGTTCCGCTTGAGCAACGTAGGACGGTCAATTGAGTGGTACACCACCATTTGTTTGCCTGAAGTCTTCGGAGAAATTTGAAAAACGAACAAGAGAAGACGAATTATTGTGCACCATGACAATGCGAGCTCTCACATATCGGCTCAAACCAGCGCCGTTTTGACCGGCCAAAACGTCGAATTGATGGGTCATCCGCCGTACAGCCCTGACTTGGCACCCAATGACTTCTTTTTATTCCCACACATCAAGAAAATAATGCGTGGTCAACGATTTTCGTTGCCAGAAGATGCTGTTGAAGCATTCAAAAACCATGTTTTGGTGGTGTCTCAATCGGAGTGGAAAAAGTGCTTCGAAAATTGGTTTGAGCGCATGCAAAAGTGTATAAATCTTGATGGAGAATATTTTGAAAAACAATAAAACCATTTTCGTTGATAAATATTCCTATTTTCATTATTAGGCAAGAAATATATATAGCAGCCCTCGTATAGTGCTATAAATAAGCATTAAATTAAGTTATAGAATTGTAATTTGTCATAGGGGTCTCAGTAGCAAAGGGCACAAGTGGGTTAAAAATTTTGAAAAAGTAGGCGTGGATCCGCCCTCTAGTAGGTTTAATGTACATAACTCCTAGGCCACCAAAACTCCAATAGCTAAATTCGCCTCGAACAATTTTTATAAGACCTTTTACCGATAATGTGAAATGGATAAGACCAACGATACTGTTAAAATCTACTTCTTCTTCTTAATTGGCGTAGACACCGCTTACGCGATTATAGCCGAGTTAACAACAGCGCGCCAGTCGTTTTTTCTTTTCATTACGTAGCGTCAATTAGATATTCCAAGCGAAACCAGGTCTTTCTCCACCTGGTCTTTCCAACAGAGTGGAGGTCTTCCTCTTCCTCTACTTCCCTCGGTGGGCACGCCCATTTTCAATTTTTAAAAAAAAGCCTGGGTGCAGCTTCCTTCTGCAATTTCTTCCGTAAAATTTAGTGTTTCTGACGTTTTTTGTTAGTTCGTTAACGCACTTTTAGTGTTTTTCAACATAACCTTTGTATGGGAGGTGGGCGTGGTTATTATCCGATTTCTTCCATTTTTGAACTGTGTATGGAAATGCCTGAAGAAAACGACTCTGTAGAGTTTGGTTGACATAGCTATAGTAGTTTCCGAGATACGTACAAAAAACTTAGTAGGGGGCGGGCATATTACGTCCAAATATGCCCCTCCCAAATGCAATCCCTTGTGCCAAATTTCACTTTAATATCTTTATTTATGGCTTAGTTATGACACTTTATAGGTTTTCGGTTTCCGCCATTTTGTGGGCGTGGCAGAGGGCCGATTTTGCCCATCTTCGAACTTAACCTTCTTATGGGGCCAAGGAATACGTGTACCAAGTTTCATCATGATATCTCAATTTTTACTCAAGTTACAGCTTGCACGGACGGACGGACAGACGGACGGACGGACAGACAGACATCCAGATTTCGACTCTACTCGTCGCCCTGATCACTTTGGTATATATAACCCTATATCAGACTCTTTTAGTTTTAGGACTTACAAACAACCGTTATGTGAACAAAACTATAATATTCTCCATAGCAACATTGTTGCGAGAGTA
>NW_024392544.1:0-837 GCF_016617805.1 Bactrocera tryoni
CTTGGTCCTTCCAACGGAGTGGAGGTCTTCCTCTTCCTCTGCTTCCCCCGGCGGGTACTGCGTCGAATACCTTCAGAGCTGGAGTGTTTTCGTCCATCCGGACAACATGACCTAGCCAGCGTAGCCGCTGTCTTTTAATTCGCTGAACTATGTCAATGTCGTCGCATATCTCGTACAGCTCATCGTTCCATCGAATGCGATATTCGCCGTGGCCAATGCGCAAAGGACCAAAAATCTTTCGCAGAATTTTTCTCTCGAAAACTCGTAACGTCGACTCATCGGTTGTTGTCATCGCCCAAGCCTCTGCACCATATAGCAGGACGGGAATTATGAGCGACTTATAGAGCTTGGCTTTTGTTCGTCGAGAGAGGAAGACGAAAGTATCTACAACTTCACAGTTATGACTGTCAACAGTGACGAGAGAGCCAAGTTGCGAGTGCGACGACTGTTTGTTTGATGACAGGAGATATTTCGTCTTGCCCTCGTTCACTGCCAGACCCATTTTCTGTGCTTCCTTGTCCAGCCTGGAGAAAGCAGAACTAACGGCTCGGGTGTTGAGGCCGATGATATCAATATCGTCGGCATACGCCAACAGCTGTACACTCTTATAGAAGATGGTACCTTCTCTGTTTAGTTCTGCAGCTCGAACTATTTTCTCCAGGAGCAGGTTGAAGAAGTCGCACGATAGGGATTGGTATCGAACGGCTCGGAGAGGTCCTTCCCGATCCTGACGGAGCTTTTGGTGTTGATCAACGTCAGTTTACACAGCCGTATTAGTTTTGCGGGGATACCAAATTCAGACATCGCGGCATAAAGGGCAGCTCCTTTTCGTGCTGT
>NW_024392545.1:0-1128 GCF_016617805.1 Bactrocera tryoni
TAAGGTGTAGAATCGATTTTTTAGTACATACACATTAAGCAATCGATATCAAGATGCGTAAAAATATGAACTTTACATATTTCTGTTAATTAGCCGTTTTGATGTTATTGGAGCTTTCATAGAGTTGTCGTATAGCCATAACGACAGTGTCTTTGGAGCAATTTCACAATCTTATATTAAGGTGTAGAATCGATTTTTTAGTACATACACATTAAGCAATCGATATCAAGATGCGTAAAAATATGAACTTTACATATTTCTGTTAATTAGCCGTTTTGATGTTATTGGAGCTTTCATAGAGTTGTCGTATAGCCATAACGACAGTGTCTTTGGAGCAATTTCACAATCTTAAGTTACGGTGTAGAATCGATGTTTTGATAAGTACACACTAAGCAATCGATATCAAGTTGCGTAAAAATATGAACTTTACATATTTTTGCTAATTACCCGTTTTGATGTTATTGGAGTTGTCATAGAGTTGTCCTATAGCAATAGCGACAGTGTATTTGGAACAATTTCACAATCTTATATTAAGGTGTAGAATCGATTTTTTGGTACATACACATTATGCAATCGATATCAGGTTGCGTAAAAATATGAACTTTACATATTTATGCTAACTCGCCGTTTTGATGTTATTGAAGCTTGTGTATTTGGAGCAATTTCACAATCTTATATTAAGGTGTAGAATTGATTTTTTGGTACATACACATTAAGCAATCGATATCAATTTGCGTAAAAATATGAACTTTACATATTTATGCTAATTCGCCGTTTTGATGTTATTGGAGTTGTCATAGAGTTGTCGTATAGCCATAGCGACAGTGTATTTGGAGCAATTTCACAATCTTATATTAAGGTGTAGAATCGATTTTTAAGTACATACACATTAAGCAATCGATATCAAGTTGCGTAAAAATATGAAATTTACATATATGCTAATTACCCATTTTGATGTTATTGGAGTTGTCATAGAGTTGTCGTATAGCCATAGCGACAGTGTATTTGGAGCAATTTCACAATCTTATATTAAGGTGTAGAATCGATTTTTTAGTACACACACAATAAGCAATAACAATCGGAGGATGGAGTCATGTGTAGAAGTTCACGCAAGTGAGGAAAGTTCTC
>NW_024392546.1:0-3141 GCF_016617805.1 Bactrocera tryoni
GAAACACTAAATTTTACGCGAAGAAATTGCAGAAGGAAGCTGCAGCCAGCTTTTTTAAAAATTGAAAATGGGCGTGGCTCGCCCACTTATGGACCAAAAACCATATCTCAGGAACTACTTATCCGATTTCAATGAAATTCGGTATATATTATTTTCTTAACACCCTGATGACATGTACGAAATATGGGTGAAATCGGTTTACAACCACGCCTTCTTCCAATATAACGCTATTTTGAATTCCATCTGATGCCTTTTCTGTATAATACGAGTATATACATACATTAGGAACCAATGATGATAGCGGAATAAAACTTTACAAAAATACGCTATTTGAAAAATATGTAAATGACGTATAATGAAATCTCGATTATCACTTTATCATGCGAGAGTATAAAATGTTCGGTGACACCCGAACTTAGCCCTTCCTTACTTGTTTTTGTTTCATAATGTGTACTGTGTTCCAAGAATCGTCTCTGGATCCGTTACTAGTCTGTCCAATCGTGTAAGCTGTAGCTTGTGTAAAAATTTACATATCTCGATGAAACGTGGTATGCGGGTTCCTCAGTTGCAAAAATATTAAGAGTCCGTAATCGGATCACTGCCACGCCTATAAACCGCAATTAACCGAAAACCTATAAAGTGCAATAACTAAGCACTAACTTAAGAAATAAAACTTTGATTTGAATTTGTGGGCAAAAAAATTTGAAGCGAGAAAAACGTTAACTTCGGCTGCACCGAAGCCAATATACCCTTTACAGGTGCACTTCTTTTAGTAACTATGTGTTTAGTTTATATGGAAGCTATATGCTATAGTAATCCGATCTGAACAATTTCTTCTATATTGCATTATTATCTTAGAAAATAGCCTGTGCCAACGTTTTAAGATACATTATCAAATGATAAAGTTTTCCATACAAGAACTTGTTTCCGATCGTTCAGTTTGTATGGCAGCTATATGTTATAGTGGTCCAATATCGGCAGTTCCAAATGAGCAGCTTCTTCTTGAAGATAAAATGACGTTTGTAAAATTTCAAACCATATCTTAAAAACTGAGGGACTAGTTCGTATATATACAGACAGACAGACAGACGGACAGACAGACAAACGGACATGGCTAAATCCACTCAGCTTAACATACTGATCATTTGTATATATACTCTGTAGGGTCTCCGACGCTTCCTTCTGGGTGTTACAAACTTCGTGGCAAACTTAATATACCCTATTCAGGGTATAAAAATTGGTGTGACCCTGCATTCTAAAAAGTTTAGTGTACATATCTCCTAAGCCACTTAAGCTACAATAACCAAATTTGCCCATACTATAAGGATTCCTACCGACAGTGTGAAAATGGCTGAAATCGGAAAATAACCCCGCTCCCCCTCCATATAACGGCAATGTTAAAAACTACAATAAATCATTAACTGAATACGCCAGAGACATTAAATTGTACCTTCGAGATGGTATGAGAGAGCTTAATGGTAGTTGATGTGAAAATTTGACGATGGGTGTGGTACAGCCCACTTTTTGGCGAAATCCAATATCTGTAGACCCGACACACCGATTTTACCTCCATTTAGTACATGGCATTCTTATCATATTTCTATTTCACTGTATAAAAATGGGCGAAATTGGACTAAAACCACACCCACTTCCCATATAGCACAATTTTAAATTTCATTTGGTTCTTTATTTTCCTAGTATACAAATCTAGAAGTAATTAATGAAACATGATAAAATTGTGTGCTAATAATTTTTTTAAAGTATGTTACGTTGTGACCAAAAATGGTCAAAATGCTACCAAAACAGTTCAAGTGTCAAGATACCGATAATGTGGACCCCATTACCTACAGCTGATCTTGTGCTAAAACAACAATTTCAACAAGTAAGGAAGGGCTAAGTTCGGGTGTCACCGAACATTTTATACTCTCGCATGGTAAAGTGATAATCGAGATTTCATTATTCGTCATTTAAATATTTTTCAAATACCGTATTTTTGTAAAGTTTTATTCCGCTATCATCATTGGTTCCTAATGTTTATACTCGTATTATACAGAGAAGGCATCAGATGGAATTCAAAATAGCGTTATATTAGAAGAAGGCGTGGTTGTGAACCGATTTCACCCATATTTCGTACATGTCATCAGGGTATTAAGAAAATATTATATACCGAATTTCATTGAAATCGGTTGAGTAGTTCCTGAGATATGGTTTTTGGTCCATAAGTGGGCGAGGCCACGCCCATTTTCAATTTTTAAAAAAAGCCTGGGTGCAGCTTCCTTCTGCCACTTCTTCCGTAAAATTTAGTGTTTCTGACGTTTTTTATTAGTCCGTTAACGCACTTTTAGTGATTTTCAACATAACCTTTGCAAGGGAGGTGGGCGTGGTTATTATCCGATTTCTTCCATTTTTGAACTGTATATGGAAATGCTCTAAAAAAACGGCTCTGCAGAGCTTGGTTGACATAGCTGTCAGTAGTTTCCTGAGATATGTACAAAAACTTAGTAGGGGGCGGGGCCACGCCCACTTTTCCAAAACAATAGGTCCAAATATGCCCCTCCCTAATACGATCCTTTGTGCCAAATTTCACTTTAATATCTTTATTTATGGCTTAGTTATGACACTTTATAGGTTTTCTTTGTTTCCGCCATTTTGTGGGCGTGGCAGTGGGTCGATTTGGCCCATCTTTCGAACTTAACCTTCTTATGGAGCCAAGGAATACGTGTACCTCGTTTCATCATGATATCTCAATTTTTACTCAAGTTACAGCTTGCACGGACGGACGGACAGAGACGGATTTGGACAGACAGACATCCGGATTTCGACTCTACTCGTCGCCCCTGATCACTTTTGGTATATATAACCCTATATCTGACTCAGGTATTTTAGGGGTTTTACTAACCCTGAAGTTTTTTAAAAATGATTTCAAAATCTCGGCAAAGGTTAACTAAAGCTTGAATAATATATATATTTAAATTTGTAAGCCTATTAATTTCTCCATTACTTGTCAAAATTTCATTACTTTTTAACCAATTGTCTGCTATTGACTTTAGCATATAAAAATGTGAGTTCCATCGGGTTGGGCAATAGCTTTTCAACGACGTTTGCAGCATATGTTATACCCGATTTTTTAAAATATTTTAC
>NW_024392547.1:0-964 GCF_016617805.1 Bactrocera tryoni
AATTGATACCACAGCGAAATTTTTGGGGTTTATAGATATATATTTAAACATCATCCGAAAATTTTTGGATACGAAATCTTTGATTTTCTGGCTTTGCATTTGGGTGCATGTGCATTTGTCGGACGGCGCGCAGGATACAGGTCTCAATTTCTATCGGAAACAAAAAATTCAATGAGATTCTTATTTGCTAATAACTTATCTTCTAGTTAAACTAAGAAAATTCCAAAAACAAGTGTAAAATTCTACAATTTTTTTAAAAATTGAAAAATGTGTTTTTAGACAAAAAAATTTACTTTATGTTATTTAATAATATGTTCAAACTTTAATTTTCTTTTTGTTTTTTTTTAGTTTAATGATGCCAAAGATAATAAACTTTGCACCAATTCCATATAACGTTTAGGTTTTTTTCTATCCTGCCCGCCAATTAAGAAAAATCGTAAAAATTACTAATGTGAATGATGCGCGCATAACCTTTCACCTCAAAATTTAAAGAGGGTGTTTACCCCTTGTTAAAAAAAAAACAACTTACATAATAAGTAATATCCCAGTAAAATTTAAGAAACTTGCAAAGAAATTCAAAATAATAACTTAAATAACGTAAACACTTGCATTACATGATATCTATTAAAGTGTTGCTTATCAAACTTTTAAATTTACATGTAGCTTAAATGCCAATACTATGTTCAGACCGACAACGAAAACATGTTTTCGTGGGAAAAACTGGTTTTCGCACGAAACTTGTGTTTTCGTCCATGTAAAATCTGTCAAACAGTTTTCGCTGAACACTACTTGAAAACTTACATTCCACTCATTATAATCGGTGCCTGCTCTGGTTTAATCGATTTTATTGGAAGACATATTTTGCCAGCTCTAAATTGTCACTTGATATTTTTTTACATTCCATATACAAATACAGCTGTCAGTTGATATTGTCATATTAGGGTGATTCTCTTTCTCTTGCAAA
>NW_024392548.1:0-2007 GCF_016617805.1 Bactrocera tryoni
GCTCAACGTTCCTTCAAATGAGGTATTCACCTTTGCCAATGCGCAGAGGCCAATACATTTTTCGCAAAACCTTTTTCTGAACACTCCTATGGCTGACTTATCAGACGATGTCATTCCACGCCTCTGCACCATATAGCTGGACGGGAATGAAGAGGGACTTGTAGTTTGGTTTTTGTTTGTCAAGAGAGAACTTTATTTTTCAACTGCCTACTCAGTCCAAAGTAACACCCGTTGACAGGAGTGATTCTGCGTTGAATTTCAAGGCCATGATATTATTGTTGGTGTTGATGCTGGTGTGGATGCTGATTCCAAAATATACAAAATTATCTACGGCTTCAATGTTAGAACTGTCAACAGTGACGTGTGAGCCAAGACCCGAATGCGAAAGTGCGTCTTTTTATCTGAAATCTCCTTTGGTATCGAACAACTTCGAAAGACCTCTCCAGATTCTGACGGACCTTTTGGTGTTGCTCAACATCAGCTTACGTAGCTTTGCGAGGACACCAAGTTCAGACATAGCGGCATAGAGGCAGTTCTTTTTCGTGCTGTCAAAGGCGGCTTTAACATTGACGAAAACGTGGTGTGCGTCGATCTTCCTTTTACGAGTCTTTTTCAAAATTTGGCGCATGGTGAAAATCTGGTCGATAGTAGATTTTCCAGGTCTACTAAGGTCCAATCAGTTTGTTGACGGTCGGACCCTACCGTTTTGTTGTTCTTCTGGTGGGTAATTGCTATTCGAACCTCATCATAATCGGGCAATGGAACATTTATTTTATCGTCAGATGTTACACTTTCCCTGGCGTTGAGCAGGCTGACGAAGTGTTCCCTCCATATCCTCAGTATGCTCTGAATAGCAGCCACTAAATCACCACTTTCCACCACCTTCCGTTAGTCGCCTCATCTTTTCGATTGCGATATATGTAGGATGCTCGCTTTCTCTCCACTGCGACACGGAAAACCTCACCGTTCTTTCAAACTTCCCGAAAACCAATGATTTCGTTAGAAGCTTGAAATGCCGTCCCACAGTTCCCTTACACCGAGTTGCTGATGAGTGCTCTCAGAGAGCAGGAGTGCAGAGTAGGTGGCGTATCTTCGCCACAACAAGATAGTGGTCCAAGTCGATGTTAGATCCTCGGAGTGTACGCTCGTCATCTATCACAGCACGATCGGTCTGGTTTTGAACTTTTCGATCCGGAGGCAGACAAGTGTCTTGAAGAATTTGGAGAGGTTTCGCCATGGAGGCTGAATTTTCCAACCGTTAAAATCGCGAAGAACAATTTTTACATCGTGGCACGGGCTTCTGTTGTTGTTGTTGTTTAATGGAATATCAATCCTCGTTAGGATGGTAAGGGTTATCCAGGTTGTCGTCGACGTCATCTGGCGAGAGGCCCAGGAAACATGCTGTTTCGTCGGGGTCGGACCAAAGGGAAAGGGGTGTTAGATGAGTGGGATTAGCAGGGCATGCAAAAAGGTGGCCAGTGTTATGCCGAGACTCTATCGTCTATTCTGGATAAGTAGGAGTAAAAACTGCTAAAGTATTCAGAACGAAGCTGCGCTAGGGTCACTCGCGTTTCTAGCAGCAACTCGAGCTCTTCGTCTGCGATGGGTGGTGATTTGACCCCAAGAACGCCATTCACTGGAAGGGAGTCGGTGAAGGTGTTGATAGCTCCACTGTGAATGGCGATCAGTACCTGTCGGAAGTTAGTTGCGTCCGAAGTCCGGTCGGCGTACTATTCGATATCGTCGACGTAGTTAAGGAAAGACCTCTTGATGTTCCTAGGAGACGGTTCCGCTCCAAGCAGGTGGCTGCAAGGGTGTTTTTTACGAAAGCATCCTAGCATTAACTGCCTGGAGAGGAGTTCATTATGCTCCTTAACTGGGAGCATAAGCGTCTCACCATGTAGGTGTCGTGGTCCGGATTGAAAAATTTTACTCTGCGTGCAGATATGAATGTACATATGTAAGCATATATGCATTCAAAAATTTTATCATTTATCAATACACTAT
>NW_024392549.1:0-1902 GCF_016617805.1 Bactrocera tryoni
ACATATCGACGCAGACAAATGCGGCGAATTCCTTACTTTGTATCTAACAAATGTTCGATATCGAACCTGAACTTACTCTATACTTTACAATCTCTGCCTTAGCCTGCTTCGATTTTTTTCAAAGACTACTAGTGCCGGTTTGCATTTCAAACGTAGTAGAAAAACTACATTTTTCTTATGAAAACTACTAAATAGTGTAAAATGCAGTAAACTGAAACTATTCAGATGCTGTGCCTTTTAGCTTATTAAGCCTAAGAAAATTATAGCAGAATAAAGGGCTGAAAAAAATTATCAGCTTAAGAAAATTATAACTATTGAAACACTATTATAGCTTTTGAAACACTAAGGGCCGTTTTCTCAATGTCTGGTTAGCAGCCATATTTGTTAGTTAAGTTCTGGTTAACTTAACCAAGTCTCCTTCTTTATATACAGAGCTTTTTTAAGCATAACTTAGTTTGACCAGATATTGAAAAACCGACCTATAAAATAAGTCCTCACCAACTAATATAATAATATATAATGGATGAGGTTTGTACGCGATCTTACTCGAATATAATAGTCAGACAACAATATAATATATTTAAAAAAATTTTTAATATTTTTTAAAAATATATTTGACTACTAATATTCCTCTATCACGCAAGTGAGGAAAGTTCTCTGATCGCCATTCACTTGGGAGTGGCCAGAAACGATTCTTTTACACATGGCTCAAGCAGCTCACTACTTCCGGTCTTTGACCAAGTATCCTCTGGGTAGCCTAAGAACATCCGTTCGAAGGCGAGCTAAAGTGAGAAGGCGAAACATTCCCTACAAGGGTTGTGCGCTGGGTTTGGGACCCGCCACATAAAAAACACCCCCAGTGAAGAGCTACAACCAGCCTCGGATGAGAGACCCCCCTTTTGATATCCCCGCAAAACTAATACGGCTGTGTAAACTGACGTTGAGTAACACCAAAAGCTCCGTCAGGATCGGGAAGGACCTCTCCGAGCCGTTCGATACCAAACGAGGTTTCAGACAAGGCGACTCCCTATCGTGCGACTTTTTCAACCTGCTTTTGGAGAAAATAGTTCGAGCCGCAGAGCTAAAGAGAGAAGGTACCATCTTCTATAAGAGTGTACAGCTGTTGGCGTATGCCGATGATATTGATATCATCGGCCTCAACACCCGCGCCGTTAGTTCTGCTTTCTCCAGGCTGGACAAGGAAGCACAGAAAATGGGTCTGGCAGTGAACGAGGACAAGACGAAATATCTCCTGTCATCAAACAAACAGTCGTCGCATTCGCGACTTGGCTCTCACGTCACTGTTGACAGTCATAACTTTGAAGTTGTAGATAATTTCGTCTATCTTGGAACCAGCGTTAACACCACCAACAACGTCAGCCTAGAAATCCAACGCAGGATAACTCTTGCCAACGTAGCACCTGTTCGGACTGAGTAGGCAATTGAGAAGCAAAGTCCTCTCTCGACAAACAAAAACCAAACTCTATAATCCACTCATAATTCCCGTCCTGCTATAAGGTGCAGAGGCTTGGACGATGTCAACAACGGATGAGTCGATGGTCCTTTGCGCGTTAGCCACGGCGAATACCGCATTCGATGGAACGATGAGCTGTACGAGATATACGACGACATCGACATAGTTCAGCGAATTAAAAGACAGCGGCTACGCTGGCTAGGTCATGTTGTCCGGATGGACGAAAACACTCCAGCTCTGAAAATATTCGACGCAGTACCCGCCGGGGGAAGCAGAGGAAGAGGAAGACCTCCACTCCGTTGGAAGGACCAAGTGGAGAAGGACCTGGCTTCGCTTGGAATATCCAATTGGCGCCACGTAGCGAAAAGAAGAAACGACTGGCGCGCTGTTGTTAACTCGGCTATAATCAGCTTTCAAGCTGGTTTCTA
>NW_024392550.1:0-932 GCF_016617805.1 Bactrocera tryoni
TTGTGGAATTTTTCCAAATGCACTGCCGTTTTGGCTTTATGCTAACTTCAGTAAGATTAAGAAGATTAATTAACTTTGATATGTGAATTTATTAATTTAAAGCAACTTGATATGGATTTCTAAATGTGTACTTGCAAGAAAGTCGGTTTTACACCTAAATGTAAAATTCTGGAATTTTTCCAAATACACTGACGTTATGGCTTTATGGCAACTTCAGTAAGATGAAGAGGATTAATTAACATATATGTGTTAAATTAATTGTTTAAGGCAATTCACTATCGACTGCTAAATGTGTATATACAAGAAAGTCGGTTTTATACCTAAATGTAAAATTGTGGAATTTTTCCAAATGCACTGCCGTTTTGGCTTAATGCCAACTTTAGTAAGATGAAAATGATTAATTAACTTTAATATGTGAATTTAATAACTTGAAGCAACTTGACATGGATTTCTAAACGTGTACATGCAAGAAATTCGGTTTTATACCTAAATGTAAAATTATGGAATTTTTTCCAAATGCACTGCCGTTATGGCTTTATGACACCTTTAGTAAGATGAAGAAAGTTAATTAACTTTAATATGTGAATTTAATAATTTGGCATTAAGCCATTACGGTAGTGCATTTGGAAAAAACTCCATAATTTTACATTTAGGTATAAAACCGACTTCTTGCATGTACACATTTAGAAATCCATATCAAGTCGCTTCAAATCATTAGCTTAACATATTAAAGTTAATTAACTTTCTTCATCTTACAGAAGTTGGCATAAAGCCAAAACGGCAGTGCATTTGGAAAAATTCCAGAATTTTACATTTAGGAATAAAACCGATTTTCCTGCGTTTAAACATTTAGAAATCCATGTCAAGTTGCTTCAAATCATTAGCTTCACATATTAAAGTTAATTAATTAACCCTCACCATCTTACTCAAGT
>NW_024392551.1:0-1794 GCF_016617805.1 Bactrocera tryoni
TCACTGCCATTCAGCAGGCTGGAGAAGTGTTTCCCTCCATAATTTAAGTATGCTCTGGGCATCGGTGACTAGATCATCTGTGGGGGTTCTACAAGAGTATGCTCCGGCCATGAAACCTTCTGCTAGTCGCCGAAGAATTTTCGTAGAATTTTCGGACATTACCCCTCGTTAAACTCTTCGTACTCACGCATTTCGGCTTCTTTCTTCTTCTGTCTGCAAATGCGTCTCGCTTCCCTCTTCAACTCTCGGTATCTATCCCATCCCGGTCGTGTAGTGGTCGATTGTAACGTTGCGAGGTAGGCAGCCTGTTTCCTTTCCGCTGCGACACGGCACTCCTCGTCGTACCAGCTGTTCTTTTGCTCTTTCCGAAAACCAATGGTTTCGGTTGCAGCTGTACGTAAGGAATTTGAAATGCCGTCCCACAGTTCCCTTATACCGAGTTGTTGATTAGTGCTCTCAGAGGACAGGAGTGCAAGCCGAGTAGAAAATCGTTCGGCTGTCTGTTGTGATTGCAGCTTCTCGACGTCAAACCTTCCTTGTGTTTGTTGGCGTGCGTTTTTTGCTGCACAGAGGCGGGTGCGAATCTTGGCTGCAACAAGATAGTGGTTCGGGTCGATGTTTGGACCTCGGAGCGCACGCACATCTAAAACACTGGAGACGTGTCTTCCGTTTATCACAACATGATCGATCTGGTAGCTTGATGAATCTGATGAAGCTGGAATCTAGTACTACAGATAACCATATTTCGGGCCCCGGCGAAGTCAATCAGCCTCAACCCATTTGGGAAAGTTTCGTCGTGGAGGCTGAATTTACCGACCGTAGTGCCAAATATACCTTCTTTGTCCACCCTGGCGTTAAAGTCGCCAAGCACGGTTTTGACATCGTGGCGGGGGCAGCTCTCATAAGCGCGCTCCAAGCGCTCATAGAAGGCATCTTTGGTCACATTGTCCTTCTCTTCCGTCGGGGCGTGGGCGCAAATCAGCGATATGTTGAAGAACCTCACTTTGATGCGGATTGTGGCTAGACGTTCATTCACCGGAGTGAATGATAGTACTCGGCGACGGAGTCTCTCTCCCATAACGAATCCAACACCAAACTTGCGCTCCTTTATATGGCCACTGTAGTAAATGTAACAAGGACCTACTCGTCTCTGTCTTTGTCCCGTCCATCGCATTTCTTGGACGGCGCTGATGTCAGCCTTTATTTTCAAGTGAGGACATCAACCAGCTGGGCAGCGGCACCTCCCCAATTAAGGGTCCGGACGTGAACTTCTACACATGACTCCATCCTCCAAATCCTGGATCCCTGGAAATTTCGCTTCAATCAATAATTTCTTTCCCTTCCAAAAAATCCTCACAAAAATCGACTTTTGAAGCCTCTAGTAAAGTGAACTTTCAGAATATATGATGGTTATTTTTGTGAAATGAAAATTAGTTGGTGAAAATTTTGTTTGAATGAAAAAACGAAAATTCCTATGTAAAATGTATGGGAACCTAAAACAAAAATAGCGACCCCTTAGAGTTAAGCTACAGTGCCTGGCTTGAGGGAAGATATCACTAACATTTGAGGGGGTAAGAGTTTTTGAGAAACGAAAATTAGTTGGTGAAACGAAAATTCCTATGTAAAACAAAAATAGCGGCCCCTTAGAATTAAGCCACAGCGCCTGGATTGAGGAAGGATTTTTTGTTTGTCAATCACCAATATTTGAGGGGGTAAGTGTTGAAAAAAAAGTTTTTAAATTTTTTTTGAAGCACCCTAATGTATACATACACTAACTGTTACCCTGTGCGTTTC
>NW_024392552.1:0-735 GCF_016617805.1 Bactrocera tryoni
TATTGAGCAAGGTTGCGATAGATTTAGGTTGCGCAACCTTGCTCAATATTTCCGAACTCGTATAAGAAGTATAACTTCAAAAAGGTTCAACAAAACATACACAACTTGTAAGAACATACACAACTTGTATATAAAATCTATATAAATAAAAATGAATTGTTGTTCGTTAGTCTGATTAAAACTCGAGAACGGCTGGGCCGATTGAGCTGACTTTGGTTTTAAAATGTTTGTTGTCGTCCAGGGTTGGTCTAAACGGTGAGCAAATAAGGAGAAATTACGAGTAAGATAGAGTAAAACGAGAATTCCATTTTCCCATATAAAAGTTGACCTCTTACTTGCTGTCAAACATTTGACGGTATTTCTACTCTCAGTTCCACTCGAATTGAAGAACGCATTAAAACAAGACTTTTGAATCGACAACATAATATCAACTTTGCTCATAACATCGTGTATTTAAATTTCAATTTCAAATTTCAAAATATAAATATAATTAGTGTGTTGACATGTTTAATGGTGCTAACCTTACAGTGTTACCAACTCTCAAAAATGCTTTTATTATAATAACGGGGCATCTCTGCCTGTGCAGACTTCACATTGCTCATTGCTTACTAGATATAGAATACTACATAGTTGGCCATATATCGTAGTAAGCTAGAAGCTGTCTCTTCAGCAGTTTAACAGCGCAGTTTTCATTTATATGAAAATTTCGAAGAGGCAACATATCCCATTTCCACA
>NW_024392553.1:0-1165 GCF_016617805.1 Bactrocera tryoni
ATGTAGTTTGCGGGGTATACTTACTTTGCCTTTAGTTAAATATCCCTTTGCGTATTAATTGAAATAAAAGATTTCCGAATTTCAGTGGGAAAATAGGTAACAATTTATAAAAAGGTATTTATTTCCCTTTGCGGGCGAAACTTCAATATGTGTACAATGCAAATTCCAAAACTTTCCAGATTTGTATAATTTTTTACAATTCACTATTCACTATTGATGCTCCTGATGCTGCACTCACACGCGCGACCGGATTGGGAATCCAAATTTGGTTCAGAACCTTGAAACGCTTGTAAATTGGCGGATCAACGGAAACGAGTTGGCGATCAAGAAAAAAAAGGGCGAAGTGCGTAGATTACCGGCGTAAAACGAATTGTGATACACCCCGATCTAACCAATCCTTTTTGATCGTCTGAGTGGTGAAAAAAACGATTATGGTGTGTGTGTAGAGTGGTTTGTTTGTTGCGTGGGGTTGCGTGGGGTTGCGTGTATGATAATGTAGGTTGTGTGCTGACTGTTGTGTTGTGTGATGAGTGTGAGTTGTGTGATGAATGTTGCGTTGTGTGCTGAATGTGGTGCGGTGAATGTTGTGTTGTGTTGAGGGGCGGGTGGTCATGAAGTCGCATAAACAGGTATAAAGTCGATTTTCTTGCATATGCACATTTAGCAGACGGTATTTGGTTGTTTCAAATCATTAACATCAAATATTTAAGTTAATTAGTCTTTTTCGTTTTATCGTAGTTGACATGGAGTTGTCGCATAGCAATAACGGCAGTGTATTTGGAACAATTTTACAATCTTATATTAAGGTGTAGAATCGATTTTTTTGGTACATACACATTAAGCAATCGATATCAAGTTGCGTAAAAATATGAACTTTACATATTTATGCTAATTAGCCGTTTTGATGTTATTGGAGTTGTCATAGAGTTGTCGTATGGCCTTAACGACAATGTATTTGGAACAACTTCAATATCTTATATTAAGGTGTAGAATCGATTTTTTTGGTACATACACATTAAGCAATCGACATCAAGTTGCGTAAAAATATGAACTTTACATATTTATGCTAATTAGCCGTTTTGATGTAATTGGAGTTGTCATAGAGTTGTTGTATAGCCATAACGACAGTGTAATTGAAGCAATTTCACAATCTTATTTTAAGGTA
>NW_024392554.1:0-1090 GCF_016617805.1 Bactrocera tryoni
GATCTGATCCGAACAATTTATTCAGAGATTCTGACATGGTCTTAAGCAATAATCCATCACAAATTTCTTGAAGATATTTCGTCAAATGGAAAAGTTTTCTGGCACTTTATTCCGCAGCTCTATGCTATAGTGATACGATATCCATTCCCACGAATTAGCAGCATCTTGGTTAGAAAATAATGGGTGAAAAACTTCTTATAGATATCGCACAAAAAATTGTGTGGATACAAACTTAGAGGGCAAACTTAATATAACCTCTTCAGGGTATAAAAATTAATATAATAATTTGTTACTTACAAATACTAAAATTTACGTTAAATCAATATCACCAAAATGTATTGAAAGTGTCGGTACTCTAGAACTACAGAAAACAGAGTATCGATATAGCTTTGACCTTCAAGCGCCTCGCACGGTCGGGAAAAATTGGCCCAAATCGAAATGGTCACCGATCCCGATCTTCACCGCAAAAATTTTGTTCAGCGTTAATGCTCACTGTTTGGTATGCTCCATGGGTAGAGAGAATCGGCGGTCTATATTGTTTCAAAAATTAAGTTGGCCGTAATGCTACAGTCAATAGGAACGCCATAGAGTCATCTTCAATGAATTTTCATACCTGAATTAAAAGGATTATTGATGTGGACGATCTTCGCTGCCAACGAGACGCGCGCTCATGCCATAGAGGCAACGAAACAATTCATTTATTCAAGGAAACTTTTGGTGCAGACATTATCTCTCGTTCATGAGCCTGTGGGGTGGCCCCCAAGATTATGTAATTTAACTCCGCTGCACTATTTTTGTGGGGTTGTGTGAGTCGCTTGTCTACTTAGATAAGTATATTGATTGACGGTTGTGAAGAAAAATATTCGGCGCGATATCACGTGATTTTATCTGGAATACCTGGCTATCTGGTATCTCGAGTTGGCGCCAAATATTAAAAAAGAGACGACTGGCACTCTGTTGTTAACTCGGAAATTGCATGCCATTTGTCCGTATTTTAAGAAATGTTCTTTCTTGAAATAATAAAATAGAAAGAAGTCGGTCGATCGTAGAAGTTTTTACACCATTTTCAATCTTCAAATTTTCTTTTATC
>NW_024392555.1:0-890 GCF_016617805.1 Bactrocera tryoni
ATCGACTTTACACCTTAACATAAGATAGTGGAATTCTTCCAAATGCACTGCCGTTATGGCTTTATGTCCACTTCACTAAAATGAAGAAGGCTAATAAACTTACATATGTTAAATTAACGATTTGAAGCAACTCAATATCGATTCCTAAATGCGTATATACAAGAAAATCGACTTTATACCTGAATATAAGATTGCCGAATTCTTCCAAATGCACTGCCGTTATGGCTTTATGCCAACTTCAGCAAGATGAAGAATGTTAATTATCTTAAATATTTGATCTTTATGATCTGAAGCAACTTAGTATCGACTGCTAAATGTGTATATACAAGAAAATCGACTTTATACCTGAATATAAGGTTGTCGAATTCCTCCAAATGCACTGCCGTTATGGCTTTATGTCAACTTCAGTAAGATGAAGAAGGTTAATTAACTTAAATATTTGATCTTAATGATTTGAAGCAACTCAATATCGACTACTAAATGTGTATATAAAAGAAAATCGACTTCATACCTGAATATAAGATTGTCGAATTCTTCCAAATGTACTGCCGTTATGGCTTTATGCCAGCTTCAGCAAGATGAAGAAGGTTAATTATCTTAAATATTTTATGTTGATGATTAGAGTCAACTCAATATTGACTGCTAAATGTGTATATACAAGAAAATCGACTTTATACCTGAATATAAGATTGTCGAATCCTTCCAAGTGCACTGCCGTTATGGCTTTATGTCAACTTTAGCAAGATCTATAAGGTTAATTAACTTAAATATGTGATGTTGATGACTTAAGGCAACTCATTATAGACTGCTAAATTTGTATATACAAGAAAATCGAATTTATACCTGAATATAAGAATGTCGAGTTCTTCCAAATGCACTGCCGTTATGGC
>NW_024392556.1:0-1457 GCF_016617805.1 Bactrocera tryoni
ATGTGATCAAATACAGATTGAAATTTGTTACGATGCCACGAAGAAGTCGCGCTAATATCTTCGTTCTTTTTTCGGCAAGGCAAGAAGTACTCCCAAAATGCGATGACATACGTATACGTGTGGAATTTTGCATTTTGGTCAATCAGCAAGCGATCGTAACGATGTCACATCACGACTTTTCAAACAGCAGCTGCTATGTTTGATGGGCTTTTTCTTGAAGCAACGTATGGTATAGTATATGGTGCTGTAAGATGCTGGATGTATTCTGTTGAGTAGCAAAAAAGAAGTTTTCCGAACGCACACGTTTTTCTTTGGATGCGAATGGTGATTACACCAGATCAAATTGATGAAATCATTTCTGCGGAAATTCCTGATCCAGAATTATACGAAGTGATGGAAACCAATATGATTCATGGGCCTTGCGGACATTACAATCCCACTTTGATTTGTATGTCTGATGATCGAGGTTGACAACACATGGATCGTACCATATTCGCCACTGTTGTCTAATTCACATTCAGAACTCATGTCAATGTTGCGTATTGCTGATTTGTGGAATCGGTCAAATACGTTTGCAAATACGTCACCAAAGGAAGCAACATGGCGGTTACTGGTCTTGATGGCGATGATATCAACAGTATCAAATGGGTTGATATGTGAACTGCAACAAAGCGCTTTGTAGGATATTTACTTTTGCAATTCATGACAGTTTTCCTACTGCTGTGCGTCTCGCGGTTCAACTTAATTTAAATCATTGCGTTTAGTGAATGGTTCATTGTGTGCAACTTTCGAGAATCATGCCAGCAATTACAATTGCCGGAATATGATAATCACTGGAAACAATCGATGGACAATGCGATAGCTACTTCGCATGCGACATATCAGTCTTTGAATTCGCGTCAATTATGGGATATGAAAAAATGACATTGCCGATGACATCTAACATTGTATTCGCTAAGAAATGGGTAAATTTCGGTTGATACTTCCAGGGGTTTGATATCAATTTGTCAATTTACTTTAACAGAAGGTAAACTCATCACGAATGTTAATCCGAACATTGATTATCGTAACGCGCTATTTTAGGTCCCAAAAATACCGATGCCAATGTCAAACAAATTGATCGATCGTCTTGACAAGGAAGACGAAGCCGTGAATTATCCAGTGGAATTTTCACATTCTTTGGAGACGCTTGGTATTCCACAGAATCATTTGAGACTCAAAGTTGGATATGTCATTATTATGTTTCACAATCGTCATGCGTCGAAACTGTGACTGACCCGACTGATTATGACGCAGTTATCGAATACAAGGAACAGACATTTCAGTTCAAACCTATTCAATTTCTGGGAAAAATTGATTTTGCGATGACAATCAATAGAACACAAGGATAGTCGCTAGAAGAGTGTTGCATAAATCTGGAAATGCTATGTTTTTCTCACGGTCAGATACATATAATT
>NW_024392557.1:0-2034 GCF_016617805.1 Bactrocera tryoni
ACTTGAAACCTAAGCGCAGTAGGTGACATACAACGGCGCTTAGGTCTCAAGTTAACTCTTACGGGCTCCACCTGCCAATAAGAATGATTATTGAAACACAACTTTATAGTATTAAAACAGAGAATATTTTATTAAAAATAAAACTAAAATAATCGATCCATATATAAAAACTAATGTGAAGGATAGATCTGATGCTGTTTAATAAGTTTGTTAATATCAGGTTCCAATTTTACTCAAAAGAACAGTCGCAAGTCGCCACGTTCGGTAACAAGCAAACGATTTCTATTTTTAGTAAGCAGTGTTGTCATTGGCACCTAAATCCACGTTCACACAAATATGACGATGGGAATGCTATCAAGAATCGTTGAACGATTGACCACAATCCAGGGTACAATTGTGAGATCGGTTTTTGTAGCCAAAATTCTTGATAACCATTTTTTGAACTTGATTTTTATTTCCTCGTTTGTTATTGTCAATTCTATAAGTTCTTCTTCCAGCTGAGGTGACATTGCTGTGTTGACATTTGAAAACGGATCCAACACCCAGTCTGGTATTTCCAAGTTCAAAATGTCCTGGTATCGTTCGGTGAAGTCAATGTGGAGGTTTTCCAAATGTTGGCAGTAGGCAAACAATTCGTCGTTACTGCATGATACTGATAAATTCAGAAAATTGTGAAACTCACGTCTGCCCAGAATCTTTTTGTGTAGAAGCAGATTGGCTGCGAAAGCAGCAACGACGTTGTTTGTTTTAATTAAATTTAGTTTATCGCCTTGCAGTTGGAGATTCATGTCGTTGAACAATTTATACAGGTCTGTCGTAAGCTATATCATTCTTTAATATTCGCTTGAGCTTGTGTGAATTTCTGTATCTTCTAGAACTATATAACAAGAGTCAAACAGGTTGTAAATCAGGTCGATTAATTGCCTCTTGATGGCCAACGAACTGGTATGAAACTTTCTTCACGGCAGTTGAAATCCTCGTCATTAATGCCACAAAGCTGATGAAATAATCTCATTCAAAGAGCTGTTGCGGATTTTATTGACCACTTTGATGACCGCCCGAGTATTGCAGTGATTGAAATAGTTTTCCACTTAAGTTTCTAACAGCAATGTTGTCATGAACCACTGTACACCAAGGACATCTGGAATTTTGGCGCGAGAACGCTACTAAGCCTTTATGGCACCCTAATCATAGTAACCTTCCGGTAATATTTCCGAGAATTTCTCTCATCACCGAAACTTTTCCAATATATTGAATATGGTTTCGCCTTTTGTATCGGTCTCTAAATTTCTATCAAATAATAATTCTTCACATATTTTCTCATCTTTAATAAAGCTCACGTGAGACAACAACAATGCTTCATTAGTTGGTAAAGTGGACTCATCCAGCTGAATTGAAAATTGACTTGACCTCAGTCGTAGTACAATGATTCCTCAATGTTTTCAGCCATTTCATCAATTAGTCTTTGCACAGAATTATTACTCAAAGGAATTTTTCGGATAATATCCTGCGGCCGGTTTATGAAGCACGGTAGTTATTACTTCATTTATTGCTGGCAATATTAACTCTTCTCCGATGTTATGTGGTTTGCCGTTTTGAGCAATTAACAAAGAGATATTGTACGAAGCTCGAAGTCCGTCGTCATCTTGCTTCGCAGCCGCCGAAAATAGTTTTGCTACACTTGGCAGCGTCCACTAGGGGGCGTTATCGCCCACTTTGGGAAACACTGCTCTACACAGACGGATCAAAGGATTATAATAATGTGGCCTTCGGTGTCGTTAATGATAACTCTGTAATCATGTCAGCTATACTACCTCCTTTTGCCCCAATTTTCACGACAGAAGCAACAGTCATCCTGCACGCTTGCCTAATCGCAAAAAAGAGTAGACGTAAGCATCTCATCTTCAGTGATTCTTTATCGTCTCTCAAAGCCATACTAAATGTCAATATGCTGATCCAACTGTTTCTCAAATTAGAGATATCCTCATCGACAATATTAGTAAAGTTAAGCTATCATGTTACCCAGCCACATTG
>NW_024392558.1:0-1316 GCF_016617805.1 Bactrocera tryoni
TCATCAGCAGTTAGCCGATCTTTCCAAAATTTGTCGCCATGGAAGGAAATCGGCCTATAGTTAGCATTCATCGGAGTTGCGTGGTTAAATGTTAGTATGACAGGACGTTTCCAAAATTAGAGTAGACACCAGTATCGAAAATTTTGTTATAAAACACCAATCAGACGTTTGTATATGTCGATAATTGGATGAAATTTATCTTGCCCGGGACTTACATAACGATAGATGCAGCGAACTCAATTCAGACGATACGGACTCTATTTGTTGTAGAAAAAGAAAGAGACGAGTAGGAAGTGTCGAGACGTGGTAGTTTGGGGTTTGAAACGCTGGCTGAATGAAATATCAGGCTTGTTTCCAGAATAGTAGTTCTAAAATAACTCAAATATCGGATGGATTAGTTAAACCTGTTGGCCTTACGCAGTGAATAGTTAGATTTCGGCCTCCAGGATTTTTAACGTTCATATTAACAGGACAGACAGTTGTTGCTTGTGAAATCACCAACATTGCCTTGGCCTGTTTCGCGAACGTGGAAAAGAGCGTGGCTTTCTGAAAGATATTCAAGTTGACCTGATGATCAAGGCGTTGTATTCCTGTGTGTTTTACCCACAATTCAGCGTTCTTTATTCCTAGAACGTATTTGAACTGTGGCTTTGTATGAAGATACTAACATTCGCTGGTCGTGTTTGTAACCTGCTTTGTAGTTAGGGTTATTCAATATTGAGATTGTTCTTGCATTTATCCTCGCAATGTGTCCGACTTCTCCAATCAGCATGGAGGTTTGCGACCATTATTTGTTTTGGTATTTAGTTGTTGAACCTAGGTGCAATTTTAGTACAATTGATGATCCTTCCATGCAAGGTGATCGATATACTCCATTCGCACTCTGTTGCAAGTGTGTCGGTGCATTGTAAGATCCATGGGAAAAAGTGGGTGAGTGGAAGAATGTGTGGATCGGTGTTCAGCATATTAAGTTAGAAGTAAAAGCGTCTTCGTCGACACCTCATTAAGAGCCATAGTGGACTCATGCATTAAAATCCTGTGAATATTAAAGAGTAGAAGCAGTTGGTGCAGGATGTCTGTACTGGTAAAATATTCATCTGGTGCAATATAAAATAGTGGTGATTTTTTAACTAGATGAAATCGATCAACATAGTCAACAAGTTGGATTGAATAATTAAATTTGTGGAATATGTCTTATAAGAATCACATGCCTCTTTACCTGTGCTAATATGTGGAAGATTGGCAAACATGCCAATGTGCCTTAGGAGTAAAATAGACAAGTTGAAAGAATGTGAGTTTCATTTGAAATTATAATA
>NW_024392559.1:0-3924 GCF_016617805.1 Bactrocera tryoni
TTTTACAATCTTATATTAAGGTGTAGAATTAATTTTTTTTTGATACATGCACATTATGCAATCGATATCAGGTTGCGTAAAATATGAACTTTACATATATATGCTATTTAGCCGTTTTGATGTTATTGGAGCTTTCATAGGGTTGTCGTATAGCCATAACGACAGTGTATTTGGAGCAATTTCACAATCCTATATTAAGGTGTAGAATCGATTTTTTAGTACATACACATTAAGCAATCGATATCAAGATGCGTAAAAATATGAACTTTACATATTTTTGCTAATTACCCGTTTTAATGTTATTGGAGTTGTCATAGAGTTGTCCTATAGCAATAGCGACAGTGTATTTGGAACAATTTAACAATCCTAAATTAAGGTGTAGAATTGATTTTTTGGTACATACACATTATGCAATCGATATCAGGTTGCGTAAAAATATGAACTTTACATATTTATGCTATTTAGCCGTTTTGATGTTATTGGAGTTGTCATAGAGTTGTCGTATAGCCATAGCGACAGTGTATTTGGAGCAATTTCACAATCTTATATTAAGGTGTATAATCGATTTTTTAGTACATACACATTAAGAAATCGATATAGAGTGCGTAAAAATATTAACTTTACATATTTATTCTAACTCGTCGTTTTGATGTTATAGGAGTTGTTATAGAGTTGTCGTATAGCCATAGCGACAGTGTATTTGGAGCAATTTCACAATCTTATATTAAGGTGTAGAATCGATTTTTTAGTACATACACATTAAGCAATCGATATCAAGATGCGTAAAAATATGAACTTTACATATTTTTGCTAATTACCCGTTTTAATGTTATTGGAGTTGTCATAGAGTTGTCCTATAGCAATAGCGACAGTGTATTTGGAACAATTTAACAATCCTAAATTAAGGTGTAGAATTGATTTTTTGGTACATACACATTATGCAATCGATATCAGGTTGCGTAAAAATATGAACTTTACATATTTATGCTATTTAGCCGTTTTGATGTTATTGGAGCTTTCATAGAGTTGTCGTATAGCCATAACGACAGTGTATTTGGAGCAATTTCACAATCTTATATTAAGGTGTAGAATCGATTTTTTAGTACATACACATTAAGCAATCGATATCAAGATGCGTAAAAATATGAACTTTACATATTTGTGCTAACTAGCCGTTTTGATGTTATTGGAGTTGTCATAGAGTTGTCGTATAGCCATAACGACAGTGTATTTGGAGCAATTTCACAATCTTATATTAAGGTGTAGAATCGATTTTTTGGTACATACACATTAAGCAATCGATATCAAGTTGCGTAAAAATATGAACTTTACATATTTATGCTAATTAGCCGTTTTGATGTTATTGGAGTTGTCATAGAGTTGTCCTATAGCAATAGCGACAGTGTATATGGAACAATTTAACAATCCTGAATTAAGGTGTAGATTTGATTTTTTGGTACATACACATTATGCAATCGATATCAGGTTGCGTTAAAATATGAACTTTACATATTTATGCTATTTAGCCGTCTTGATGTTATTGGAGCTGTCATAGAGTTGTCGTATAGCCATGACGACAGTGTATTTGGAGCAATTTCACAATCTTATATTAAGGTGTAGAATCGATTTTTTGGTACATACACATTAAGCAATCGATATCAAGTTGCGTAAAAATATGAACTTTACATATTTATGCTAATTAGCCGTTTTGATGTTATTGGAGTTGTCATAGAGTTGTCGTATAGCCATAGCGACAGTGTATTTGGAGCAATTTCACAATCTTATATTAAGGTGTAGAATCGATTTTTTGATAAATGCACATTAAGCAATCGATATCAAGTTGCATAAAAATATGAACTTTACATATTTTTGCTAATTAGCCGTTTTGATGTTATTGGAGTTGTCATAGAGTTGTCGTATAGCCATAGCGACAGTGTATTTGGAGCAATTTCACAATCTTATATTAAGGTGTAGAATCGATTTTTTGATAAATGCACATTAAGCAATCGATATCAAGTTGCGTAAAAATATGAACTTTACATATTTTTGCTAATTACCCGTTTTGATGTTATTGGAGTTGTCATAGAGTTGTCCTATAGCAATAGCGACAGTGTATTTGGAACAATTTAACAATCCTAAATTAAGGTGTAGAATCGATTTTTTGGTACATACACATTAAGCGATCGATATCATGTTGCGTAAAAATATGAACTTTACATATTTATGCTATTTAGCCGTTTTGATGTTATTGAAGCTTTCATAGAGTTGTCGTATAACCATAACGACAGTGTATTTGGAGCAATTTCACAATCTTATATTAAGGTGTAGAATCGATTTTATAGTACATACACATTAAGCAATCGATATCAAGTTGCGTAAAAATATGAACTTTACATATTTATGCTAACTAGCCGTTTTGATGTTATTGGAGTTGTCATAGAGTTGTCGTATAGCCATAGCGACAGTGTATTTGGAGCAATTTCACAATCTTATATTAAGGTGTAGAATCGATTTTTTAGTACATACACATTAAGCAATCGATATCAAGTTGCGTAAAAATATGAACTTTACATATTTTTGCTAATTACCCGTTTTGATGTTATTGGAGTTGTCATAGAGTTGTCCTATAGCAATAGCGACAGTGTATTTGGAACAATTTAACAATCCTAAATTAAGGTGTAGAATTGATTTTTTGGTACATACACATTATGCAATCGATATCAGGTTGCGTAAAAATATGAACTTTACATATTTCTGTTAATTGGCCGTTTTGATGTTATTGGAGTTGTCATAGAGTTGTCGTATAGCCATAGCGACAGAGTATTTGGAGCAATTTCACAATCTTAAATTAAGGTGTAGAATTGATTTTATGGTACATGCACATTATGCAATCGATATCAGGTTGCGTAAAAATATGAACTTTACATATTTCTGTTAATTGGCCGTTTTGATGTTATTGGAGTTGTCATAGAGTTGTCGTATAGCCATAGCGACAGTGTATTTGGAGCAATTTCACAATCTTATATTAAGGTGTAGAATCGATTTTTTAGTACATACACATTAAGCAATCGATATCAAGATGCGTAAAAATATGAACTTTACATATTTTTGCTAATTACCCGTTTTGATGTTATTGGAGTTGTCATAGAGTTGTCCTATAGCAATAGCGACAGTGTATTTGGAGCAATTTCACAATCTTATATTAAGGTGTAGAATCGATTTTTTGGTACATACACAATATGCAATCGATATCAGGTAGCGTAAAAATATGAACTTTACATATTTATGCTAACTCGCCGTTTTGATGTTATTGGAGTTGTCATAGAGTTGTCGTATAGCCATAGCGACAGTGTATTTGGAACAATTTCACAATCTTATATTAAGGTGTAGAATCGATTTTTTGGTACATACACATTATGCAATCTATCTCAGGTTGCGTAAAAATGTGAACTTTACATATTTATGCTAATTCGCCGTTTTGATGTTATTGGAGTTGTCATAGAGTTGTCGTATAGCCATAGCGACAGTGTATTTGGAGCAATTTAACAATCCTAAATTAAGGTGTAGAATTGATTTTTTGGTACATACACATTAAGCAATCGATATCAAGTTGCGTAAAAATATGAACTTTACATATTTATGCTAACTCGCCGTTTTGATGTTATTGCAGTTGTCATAGAGTTGTCCTATAGCCATAGCGACATTGTATTTGGAGCAATTTCACAATCTTAAGTTAAAGTGTAGAATCGATTTTTCGATACATACGCAATATGCAATCGATATCAGGTACCGTAAAAATATGAACTTTACATATTTATGCTAACTCGAAGTTTTGATGTTATTGGAGTTGTCATAGAGTTGCCGTATAGCCATAGCGACAGTGTATTTGGAGCAATTTCACAATCTTAAGTTAAAGTGTAGAAT
>NW_024392560.1:0-3616 GCF_016617805.1 Bactrocera tryoni
CTATGACAACTCCAATAACATCAAAACGGCTAGTTAGCAGAAATATGTTAAGTTCATATTTTTACGCATCTTGATATCGATTGCATAATATGTATGTACCAAAAAATCAATTTTACATCTTAATTTAAGATTGTAAAATTGTTCCAAATACACTGTCGCTATTGCTATAGGGCAACTCTATGACAACTCCAATAACATCAAAACGGGTAATTAGCAAAAATATGTAAAGTTCATATTTTTACGCATCTTGATATCGATTGCTTAATGTGTATGTACCAAAAAATCGATTCTACACCTTAATATAAGATTATGAAATTGCTCCAAATACACTGTCGCTATTGCTATACGACAACTCTATGACAACTCCAATAACATCAAAACGGCTAGTTAGCATAAATATGTAAAGTTCATATTTTTACGCATCTTGATATCGATTGCTTAATGTGTATGTACTAAAAAATCGATTCTACACCTTAATATAAGATTATGAAATTGCTCCAAATACACTGTCGCTATGGCTATACGACAACTCTATGACAACTCCAATAACATCAAAACGGCTAGTTAGCATAAATATGTAAAGTTCATATTTTTACGCAACTTGATAACGATTGCTTAATGTGTATGTATCAAAAAATCGATTCTACACCGTAACTTAAGATTGTGAAATTGCTCCAAAGACACTGTCGTTATGGCTATAGGACAACTCTATGACAACTCCAATAACATCAAAACGGGTAATTATCAAAAATATGTAAAGTTCATATTTTTACGCAACTTGATAACGATTGCATAATGTGTATGTACCAAAAAATCAATTCTACACCTTAATTTAGGATTGTTAAATTGTTCCAAATACACTGTCGCTATTGCTATAGGACAACTCTATGACAACTCCAATAACATCAAAACGGGTAATAAGCATAAATATGTAAAGTTCTTATTTTTACGCAACTTGGTATCGATTGCATAATGTGTATGTACTAAAAAACCGGTTCTACACCTTAATATGAGATTGTTAAATTGCTCCAAATACACTGTCGTTATGGCTATAGGACAACTCTATGACAACTCCAATAACATCAAAACGGGTAATTATCAAAAATATGTAAAGTTCATATTTTTACGCAACTTGATAACGATTGCATAATGTGTATGTACCAAAAAATCAATTCTACACCTTAATTTAGGATTGTTAAATTGTTCCAAATACACTGTCGCTATTGCTATAGGACAACTCTATGACAACTCCAATAACATCAAAACGGCTAATTAGCATAAATATGTAAAGTTCATATTTTTACGCAACTTGATAACGATTGCATAATGTGTATGTACCAAAAAATCGATAATACACCTTAATATAAGATTGTGAAATTGCTCCAAATACACTGTCGTTATGGCTATACGACAACTCTATGACAACTCCAATAACATCAAAACGGCTAATTAGCATAAATATGTAAAGTTCATATTTTTACGCAACTTGATATCGATTGCTTAATGTGTATGTACCAAAAAATCGATTCTACACCTTAATTTAAGATTGTTAAATTGTTCCAAATACACTGTCGCTATTGCTATAGGACAACTCTATGACAACTCCAATAACATCAAAACGGGTAATTAGCATAAATATGTAAAGTTCATATTTTTACGCAACCTGATATCGATTGCATAATGTGTATGTACCAAAAAATCAATTCTACACCTTAATTTAGGATTGTTAAATTGTTCCAAATACACTGTCGCTATTGCTATAGGACAACTCTATGACAACTCCAATAACATCAAAACGGGTAATTAGCAAAAATATGTAAAGTTCATATTTTTACGCTACCTGATATCGATTGCATATTGTGTATGTACCAAAAAATCAATTCTACACCTTAATCTAAGATTGCAAATATGTTCCAAATACATTGTCGCTATGGCTATAGGACAACTCTATGACAACTCCAATAACATCAAAACGGCTAGTTAGCATAAATATGTAAAGTTCATATTTTTACGCAACTTGATATCGATTGCTTAGTGTGTATGTACCAAAAAATCGATTCTACACCTTAATTTAGGATTGTTAAAATGTTCCAAATACACTGTCGCTATTGCTATAGGACAACTCTATGACAACTCCAATAACATCAAAACGGCTAATTAGCATAAATATGTAAAGTTCATATTTTTACGCATCTTGATATCGATTGCTTAATGTGTATGTATCAAAAAATCGATTCTACACCTTAATATAAGATTGTGAAATTGCTCCAAATACACTGTCGCTATGGCTATACGACAACTCGATGACAACTCCAATAACATCAAAACAGCTAGGTAGCATAAATATGTAAAGTTCATATTTTTACGCAACTTGATATCGATTGCATAATGTGTATGTACCAAAAAATCAATTCTACACCTTAATTTAGGATTGTTAAATTGTTCCAAATACACTGTCGCTATTGCTATAGGACAACTCTATGACAACTCCAATAACATCAAAACGGGTAATTAGCAAAAATATGTAAAGTTCATATTTTTACGCTACCTGATATCGATTGCATATTGTGTATGTACCAAAAAATCAATTCTACACCTTAACCTAAGTTTGCAAATATGTTCCAAATACATTGTCGCTATGGCTATAGGACAACTCTATGACAACTCCAATAACATCAAAACGGCTAGTTAGCATAAATATGTAAAGTTCATATTTTTACGCAACTTGATATCGATTGCTTAATGTGTATGTATCAAAAAATCGATTCTACACCTTAACTTAAGATTGTGAAATTGCTCCAAATACACTGTCGCTATGGCTATACGACAACTCTATGACAACTCCAATAACATCAAAACGGCTAGTTAGCATAAATATGTAAAGTTCATATTTTTACGCAACCTGATATCGATTGCATAATGTGTATGTACCAAAAAATCAATTCTACACCTTAATTTAGGATTGTTAAATTGCTCCAAATATACTGTCGTTATGGCTATAGGACAACTCTATGACAACTCCAATAACATCAAAACGGCTAGTTAGCATAAATATGTAAAGTTCATATTTTTACGCAACTTGATATCGATTGCTTAGTGTGTATGTATTAAAAAATCGATTCTACACCTTAACTTAAGATTGTGAAATTGCTCCAAATACACTGTCGCTATGGCTATACGACAACTCTATGACAACTCCAATAACATCAAAACGGCTAAATAGCATAAATATGTAAAGTTCATATTTTTACGCAACTTGATATCGATTGCTTAATGTGTATGTATCAAAAAATTGATTCTACACCTTAACTTACGATTGTGAAATTGCTCCAAAAACACTGTCGTTATGGCTATACGACAACTCTACGAAAGCTCCAATAACATCAAAACGGCTAAATAGCATAAATATGTAAAGTTCATATTTTTACGCAACCTGATATCGATTGCATAATGTGTATGTACCAAAAAATCAATTCTACACCTTAATTTAGGATTGTTAAATTGCTCCAAATATACTGTCGTTATGGCTATAGGACAACTCTATGACAACTCCAATAACATCAAAACGGCCAGTTAGCAAAAATATGTAAAGTTCATATTTTTACGCAACTTGATA
>NW_024392561.1:0-2506 GCF_016617805.1 Bactrocera tryoni
CTCCTTACGTATAATCGATGATATATCAGAATTTTTTTTCCATCAGTCGAGTGAATACCCAAACTACCCAGATCCCTAAAGTACAACGGGCATTCTGCAATTACGTACACTCGATCCTCCTCCGATGCAGAAATTCATTCAGAAGCCCACGCCTCGAAAGAAAACCCATACTTAGGCGGAATCCGAAGACTGAGTTACCCTCAACAAACCCAACGTCCCAAATGTACTCATAAGTCACTCGACTGTTAGGACTAAAGTCCCATTAGTCTTGCCACCTACGCCTGACGCTATCATCTAGAAGCCTCCTGCTATCTATATATCCCTCCATCTCTTGATTATTAGCGGAAATTCCGCAGCAATGACACACTCAAGACCATTTACTTAGCCATGAAAGTCTGTCTGTTCTCACACAAGAAGCTGATATTTTACATGGATTATTGTCTAAGCCAAAGCTACAATCTCCGAACAAATTGAAAAAACTTAAACTTAGATCGGAGCACTAAAGCATACAGCTGCCATAAAAACTGAATGATCCAAAACAAGTGCTTGTATAGTGAACTTTTTTACTTGTGATGGGTATTATGCCTTCGGTACAATAGAAGTTAAAGCTTTTTCTTATCAAAGTTCATATGAATTATTATTACCTTCTTTAAACGTTGACTTAGTTCTATTGTTTACTCTTTTTTTAAGATAATTATTTTTCTTCACAATCACCCATTTTTTATTATTTCCTTTAATTTTCAGGTACAGTCTCTCGAAACTTTTTGACAACTTAATCCACTATTGCACTTACGGGTTCGTTAGCTGCGAAGTCTAAAGCCGAACTGACAAAAAACACTTGTATATTATTTTAAAAACATTATTTTTAGACAAAAAAAAAACAAAAAATAGAATTACGCCTCTTCTATTTGTTTTTTCTTAAAAAAAATATTTGCAGAATGCTTGACGCGTTCACTTTACCGTTACTTCACACATATAAATGTATGTAAATATCGAGAAATAGTAAGTTATAACACCGTCTGTTTCCTATTTGAATTTCTTTTATCTTAACAATCGTGGATAAACAATGTTGAAGTTTACTTCTTCAATAACAAAAACATGTTTTTCATTTGCTCCAAGCAACAGTCTTCAATAGCGGATTAGGCATAATGGATACCATAGAACTCTAAACCAATAATCATAATATAATCATTGTGATATGAAGTCTGCAGAAAACGTAAGCATTGTATGGACCTCAGAGTTCACATGAGAAACTTTTCTTTGCTCCCTCTTGATCGTACCAAGTGAGCACGGTATTATCCCTGCCTCGAGTTCGGCTAAAGAACGCTCCTGACTTTACCAACTCGTCTGCTGTTTCTTTGCCTAAAATTTTCTTCTCAGCAGGAACCCAAGTTATGGACAAGTGGAGTTCCCCTGCTTTTGAACTTAAAGTCTTCCTACATTTGTTTACTACACTGGAATTGATCTTTGGCAATTACAGGGCAGGTAATGCCGAATAGATGTCTGTGTGAATGATCGCTCTCTGTATCCTCCCGTAGTTTGTTCTGTACCACTACATAGGCCTTCTCTATGTCTGGTACTTCCGCTGGGAAGGTGTTAGCTGAGTTTGGTAGACAAAAAGATATAAAACAAGTAAGAAAGGGCTAAGTTCGGGTGTCACCGAACATTTTATTCTCTCGCATGATAAAGTGATAATCAAATACCGTATTTTTGTAAAGTTTTATTCCGCTATCATCATTGGTTCCTAATGTATATACTCGCATTATACAGAAAAGGCAACAGATGGAATTCAAAATAGCGTTATATTGGAAGATGGCGTGGTTGTGAACCGATTTCACCCATATTTTGTACATGTCATCAGGGTGTTAAGAAAATATTATATACCGAATTTCATTGAAATCGGTCTAGTAGTTCCTGAGTTATGGTTTTTGGTCCATAAGTGGGCGAGGCCACGCCCACTTTCAATTTTAAAAAAAAGCCTGGGTGCAGCTTCCTTCTGCCATTTCTTCCGTAAAATTTAGTGTTTCTGACGTTTTTTGTTAGTCGGTTAACGCACTTTTAGTGATTTTCATACCACCTGTATGAGGATTTTTCATTTTTCTGTAGCCAGCAAAATGATTTTGTAGATGGGTTAGACATAAGCAGCTTAGACATGTACGATGTTTCTAAGGGACGAAAGGCTTCACGGTTTTACGGTATGGCAGATACTTTTGTTGGCTTGCTCGTGTAGTGGATGTTTGTTTACCCACTTGTGGAAAGCAGGCTGTGTACCAAGTTTCATCATGAATATCTCAATTTTTACTCAAGTTACAGCTTGCACGGACGGGACGGACAGACGGACGGACGGACTAGACAGACATCCGGATTTCGACCTCTACTCGTCACTCCTGATCACTTTTGGTATATATAACCTATATCTGACTCTTTTAGTTTTAGGACTCACAAACAACCGTTATGTGAATAAAACTATAATACTCTCCTTAGCAACATTGTTGCGAGAGTATAA
>NW_024392562.1:0-1243 GCF_016617805.1 Bactrocera tryoni
TTGGTAGATTAAAAATTCCACGTTAGATTCGCTCTAACTACATAAACCTGGCTGTCGTACAAATAGAAAGCTCCTTCTTTCCGTCACTCTCAGATCTCCATAGCTTCACTCGTCTTAGCTGCTGTATGCCACAATAGAAACTCACGTTGCTTGGAAACTTTTTCGACTTTGTGAATAGCTGTTCTCTTACTCAAATGGATTAAATGTATCGCAGAGCAATAGGCCGATTGTGATATTCACTGTGTAGTGTTGGAACCACATATTGTCCAAGTCCATATCATCCAATTCGGGCCAAAAATATTCGGTTATCATTGAGCGGTAGCGATTCCCATTCACAGTAACGTGCCGGTCTTGATCATCACGGAAGAAGTACGGCCCAATGACGCCGCCGGCCCATAAACCGCACCAAACCGTATTTTTTCGGGATGCAATGGTGACTCATGGAGTACGTGTGGATTGCTGCCTGACCAATAACGCATATTTTGCTTATTGACGAAGCCATTCAGCCAGAAATGAGCCTCATCGCTGAAGATGATTTTTCGATGAAAATCCGGATATTTTCAAGTTGTTGCTCAGCCCAATTCACGAACATACGACGATTCTGGTGGTCAAGCGGCTTCAGTTCTTGCGTCAATTTGATCTTGTAAGGATGTAGGCCAAGATCTTTTCGCAAAATTCGCCACAACGACGTCACAGAGATGCCCAACGCTTGAGAACGACGTGTGAGAGACTGATTTGGGTCTTCCTCAATTGATGCGCTAGCGGCAGCAATATTCTCGACACTACGGGCACTTCTTTGTCTCACTGGCACGGGAACATTTTGTACTGTGCCTGTGGATTCAAATTTTTCCACTAGACGCTCAATTGTTGATCTGACAGGACGATTATGACGACCATAAATTGGGCGTTGAATAATTTCAACTGTCGTTGGATCGTATATCTTTACATGATGAAATAGCAAACTTTACTGAATAGAAATGTCAAAAGAGTGGGAAAAAATATGGCGTCGTTTCCTGTCCACTATTGAAAAACCCGTTACATCATCAGCGTGAAACTATTGCCCCATTTTGTGTCTCCATGATAATCTAGTTTCAATGGACTGATCTCTGACCGCTTATGATTGAATAACTGGACCACACCTGAGCTCAATATATCTTTGGCAATATGACTCTAATGACATTGGTTCTGAAAAATTATGTCTTGTCGGCGCCAATCGGCAACTTCAAACTAATACTTGATACAA
>NW_024392563.1:0-1750 GCF_016617805.1 Bactrocera tryoni
CGGCCACCAGAAGATTCGAAAAAGCGGAAATATTCTTGTCACTTGGGAGTGGCCAGAAACGATTCTTCTACATATGACTCAAGCAGCTCAGGACGTCCGGTCTTTTTGACCAAGTATCCTCTGGGTAGCCAAAGAACATCCGTTTGAAGGCGAGCTAAAGTGAGAAGGCGAAACATCCCCTCCGCAGGGTTGTGCGCTGGGTTTGGGACCCGCCACGTAAAAAATCATACCAATGAAAAAGACAAAACAGCCTCGGATGAGAGACCCCCCTTTTGATAACGACCATGGCAATCGAAATAAGGACTACGATATCAGGGAATGCACCTGGAATGTCCGGTCCCTTAATTGGGAAGGTGCCGCTGCCCAGCTGGTTGATGTCCTCGTGAAAATAAAGGCTGACATCACCGCCGTCCAAGAAGTGCGATGGACGGGACAAGGAGGTGAGACGAGTAGGTCCTTGCGTCATTTACTACAGTGGCCAAATAAAGGAGCGCAAGTTTGGTGTTGGATTCGTGGTGGGAGAGAGACTCCGTCGCCGATTACTATCATTCTCTCCGGTGAATGAACATCTAGCCACAATCCGCCTCAAAGCGATGTTCTTCAACATATCGCTGATTTGCGCCCACGCATCAAGCTACCTGGCTGTCTTCGGATCGAAAGCCACCAACCAGATCGATCATGTTGTAATAGAGGGAAAACACGTCTCCAGTGTTCTAGACGTGCGTACGTTCCGAGGTCTTAACATCGACTCAGACCACTATCTAGTTGCAGCCAAGATTCGCACCCGCCTCTGTGCAGCAAAAAACGCGCGCCACCAAACACAAGGAAGGTTCGACGTCGAGAAGCTGCAATCACAACAGACAGCCGAACGATTTTCTACTCGGCTTGCACTCCTGCTCTCCGAGAGCACTCGTCAACAACTCGGTATAAGGGAACTGTGGGACGGCATTTCAAATTCCTTACGTACAGCTGCAACCGAAGCCATTGGTTTTCGGAAAGTGCAAAAGAAGAGCTGGTACGACGAAGAGTGCCGTGTCGCAGCGGAGAGAAAACAGGCTGCCTACCTCGCAACGTTACGATCGACCACTACACGTGCGGGATGGGATAGATACCGAGAGTCGAAGAGGGAAGCGAGACTGGGGATGCAAAGCAAATGGGTCTAGTAGTGAACGAGAGGCAAGACAGAATATCTCTGTCATAAAACAGAGCGAGTCGTCGCGACTCGCGGCCGGCTCCACGTCACTGTGTGGCAGTCATAACTTTGGAGATTTATAGATAGATTGCATCTATTTGGAACCAGCATTAGCACCACTAATAATGTCAGCACAAATCCAGCGCAGGGTTATCTTGCCAACGGAGTGCTACTTCGGACTGCCGTGGGCAGTTAGAAATTAAAGTCCTCTCTCGACAGACAGAAGCTTCGACTCTATAGGTCATCATGAATTCCCGTCCTGCTGCTGCTTGGTGCAGAGGCCGAGTGGCAGCAGCCGATGATCGACGTTACGAGTTTTCGAGGAGAAAAAGTTCTGCGAAAGATTTATGGTCCTTTGCGCGTCGGCCACGGCGGATATCGCATTCGATGGAACTGATGAGGCCTGTACGAGGATATACGACGACGGTGGCCTTAGTTCAGCGGAGTTAAAGCAGTCGCTGCGCTGGCTGGAGTACGTATGATCCCGGATGGACGAGAAACGCTCCAGCTCTAGAAATTATTCGACGCAGTGCCACCCGCCAGAGAGCGGAAGGAGAG
>NW_024392564.1:0-4471 GCF_016617805.1 Bactrocera tryoni
TGACTCTCTCGAAAACTCCTAGGTCCAACTCATTAGAGATCATCGTCCATGCCTCTGCAAAATATAGCAGAACGGGGATGATGTGTGACTTCTCCAACTTAGTTTTTGTTCATCGTCAGGGGACTTTACTTTTCAATCGCCTACTCAGTCCGAAGTAGCACCTGTTGGCAAGAGTTATTCTGTATTGAATTTCAAGGCTGACATTAAAATTATAACTGTCAACAGTGACGTGGGAGCCAAGTCGCGAGTGCGACGACTGTTTGTTTGATGATAGGGGATATTTCGTCTTGCTCTCATTTTTTACCAAACCCATTTGCTTCACTTCTTTGTTTAACCGGAAAAATAACAGCAGTATTAAGGGCGTTGTTGCTAAGGCCAATGATATCAATGTCATCGGCGTCTGCCAGCAGCTGTACACTTTTATAGAAGATTGTACCTTCTCTATTCAGATACGCAGCTCGAATTATTTTCTCCAAAAGTAGATTGACGAAGTCGCACTGACAGAAAGAAACCTTGTTTGGTATCGAATGGCTCGGAAAGGTTCTTTCCCATTCTGACGGAACTTTTGGTGTTGCTCAACGTCAGTCTACATAGTCATATTAGTTTTGCGGAGATATCAAATGCAGATATAGCGGCATAAAGGTAGCTTATTTTTGATCTGTCAAAAGTAGATTTAAAATCGATGAAAAGATGATGTGTGTCCAAAGACTGTATGTGTTTGCCACGAATTGTCGCATGGTTGCTTAATATCTGGTCAGTGTTTGGTTGTCCAGGCCTAAAGCCACACTTCTATAGCTCGGCCGGCAATCCGTCGCTTTGTTGTACTTCAGACGGGTTATTGCTATTCCAACTTCTTCATGGAACGTCTGCTCCATCGTCATCAATTGGGGATTGCTACATTTTATTGCCATAATTTTTTTTAATATTGCTCTCTGGCAAACACTTTAATCCATCAACCGTCTAGATTTAGAATATTTAATTTAAGTGCACTTAACAAGTTTGTCGCTAATTTAATTTCAAACTAATTTTACGCAGCAGACAGACATTTCCGTGCAATTCAATTAACTCGCATTAACGGCCGCATTACTAAAATAACTGTAAAAGCGCACATACTAGCGGCACTTCAATAGAAATTAGACAAACACCGAAACAGCACTACATTACAACAACAACAAAGTGTAGGCTAAAGTATTTGTGCAACTGCGAGTGTTGCCATCTGACTGATTGACCGGAAATGCAGTCGATACGCAGACACTTATTGCCACATGACGAAGGCAAATTCAACGCTTCTAATTGCATGCACAAATACATACATACATACATACATATATATGTGTGGTATAACTTGTACTGCATAGTAATCCAATAATTTGATGGTAAAAACTAAAAGCTCATTTGCATCGACTTCCTGCACAAAATGGAAGCGCATTTCCGTCCGAAATTGCAGTGCATGCAACACCTTCTAGCCGGTCAAGCAATGGCAGGAATCTCTTTGCATAACAAATGTTCGGTCATATCAAGTATCTTTATTGCATACTTCAAGGCGTACAACATGTGTAAGCTGTAACGACTGTCACTGCATCAGCTGTGCATGATTTCTGACCCTTTCAATAAATACTTACAAGCCTGTTGCAAGCACATCATGTGTCTGGATGTGTGTACTAGAAGGCATTGGAGCAAGTAGCTTTGGACGCTCGTTTGCTATGCAGGAATGAAAAAACAATTATTTTCAGAATATCCACTCCTCACAGACACTGGCTGTTCGACTGCTCCACAGTGGCTCGTTTTATGTGGTCGTGAGTATAGAGATATCCACTTGGATCACGTTCACATCAGAGCTTTTATTTGATTCTTTTAATGACTGCTGTGAAGTCTCGACGTTATTCCAGTCAATCACTTGTTGAGAATTCAGTAATATCAAAGAAAGTGAAAATCTGAGTTATAATTTGGTTGTTCGGGTTTTCTATTTATTCTATTTGAAAGCATAAGCGATTACTATCCTCTCTTCGACTATAGGCCTCCAAGCATTAAGTGCCACAACTCGTTATATATTATATACTAAGTCAAATAAATTATGATTCATAGTTAATGGTTAGTTTGAGATCACGATCTTTTCGAACCATAATATCAAGACATTCGAAAAAAGTCGAAAAAGGTATGACATTTTATAATTGATCCAAAATTGTTTATAATTACTACTCAGAGTAAAGGTCGGCAAAACGAAATATCTCCTGTCAACAAAAAAACAGTCGTCGCAATCGCGTCTTGGCTCTCACGTCACTGTTTACAGACATATTTTCGAAGTCGTACATAATTTCGTCTATCTTGGAACCAGTATTGACAGCAACAACATTGTCAGCCTCCAAAAATCCAACGCAGAATAACTCTTGCCAACAGGTGCAACTTCGAACTGAGTAGGCAATTGAGAAGTAAAGTTCTCTCTCGACGAACAAAGACTGTGGCTTGCCTGCAGTGATTTCAGTGAATTTTTTTCGGCTTTGTGTTGTCTTTGGAGCGTCTTTTGCAAGATTGCTGGACAGTTTTGACGTCATATTAATAGATCATATTCATAAATCTAGTCACTAGTAATGATGCGTTTCATGTACATATGTAGGGTCCTCAGCTACGTTGTCAAGAATCAGACACATACCTAAAGGTGTCTGGCATTGACCCATTTCATATTCAAAAAACATTTACTAAGATATGTTGAGTCTATCCATAAGAGATGTTGAAATCCTCTTCTATTTCTCTGATGCCAACACTCCGAATTTAAATTTAAAACAAGTAAGGAAGGGCTAAGTTCGGGTGTCACCGAACATTTTATACTCTCGCATGATAAAGTGATAATCGAGATTTCATAATACGTCATTTACATATTTTTCAAATACCGTATTTTTGTAAAGTTTTATTCCGCTATCATCATTGGTTCCTAATGTATGTATATACTCGTATTATACAGAGAAGGCATCGGATGGAATTCAAAATAGCGTTATATTGGAAGAAGGCGTGGTTGTGAACCGATTTCACCCATATTTCGTACATGTCATCAGGGTGTTAAGAAAATATTATATACCGAATTTCATTGAAATCGGTTTAGTAGTTCCTGAGATATGGTTTTTGGTCCATAAGTGGGCGAGGCCACGCCCATTTTCAATTTAAAAAAAAAGCCTGGGTGCAGCTTTCTTCTGCCATTTGTTCCGTAAAATATAGTGTTTCTGACGTTGTTTGTTAGTCGGTTAACACACTTTTAGTGATTTTCAACATAGCCTTTGTATGGGAGGTGGGCGTGTTTATTATCCGATTTCTTCCATTTTTGAACTGTATATGGAAATGCCTAAAGAAAACGACTCCATAGAGTTTGGTTGACATAGCTGTAGTAGTTTCCGAGATATGTACAAAAAACTTAGTAGGGGGCGGGGCCACGCCCACTTTTCCAAAAAAATTACGTCCAAATATGCCTCTCCCTAATGCGATTCTTTGTGCCAAATTTCACTTTAATATCTTTATTTATGGCTTAGTTATGACACTTTATAAGTTTTCGGTTTCCGACATTTTGTGGGCGTGGCAGTAGGCCGATTTTGTCCATCTTCGAACTTAACCTTCTTATGGAGCCAAGGAATACGTGTACCGAGTTTCATCATGATATCTCAATTTTTACTCAAGTTACAGCTTGCACGGACGGACAGACGGACGGACAGACCTACGGACGGACAGACAGACATCCGGATTTCGACTCTACTCGTCACCCTGATCACTTGAATATATAACCCTATATCTGACTCTTTTAGTTTTAGGACTTACAAACAACCGTTATGTGAACAAAACTATAATACTCTCCTTAGCAACTTTGTTGCGAGGGTATAAAATAAAGAATGTCTTCTTTAATGTTTTCAATGTTATTGTCACCAGCAGAGGTGGTTAGTTGTTACTTCGAAGGTATAATATGATCGTCTAGGACATAACATTTGTGATCTCAGAAAAAAAAATTGGTCCTGGTCTCAACAGCGTCAATGAAATCTTTAGTTAACGCAATCCCTTGTTGTGTTCTTTTACATCAACATTTTAAAAGCAAAGTAGACTTATGTAGGAGCATACAAAATATAGGTTGAGTAAGAACTGAAGGCGCATGACCTTCCCAAGCGACATAACTTCGCTCTATGAGCTTTTGAAAAGTTCCAAGATAATCTGACGTTTTGGAGCCAAATTTTGTTCAGCGATGAGGTCCATTTATGGCTCGATGGGTATGTAAATAAGCAAAATTGCCGCTTTAGGGGCGAAGGCCAACCTGAAGAGAATCAAGAGCAGTCGAAATGCTCGAACGAGTCATTGAAAATTAGACTCAACGGATGGACCATCTGAGACATATACTCGGCCAACATTTCAAAGAGATAATCTGCAAAAAATATTCCTCATTAAATTTGAAGTGTCTGTATTATTCGAGGCGCGGGGGATGAGTAAGTATATTATTAGC
>NW_024392565.1:0-736 GCF_016617805.1 Bactrocera tryoni
AGTGTTTCCGTCCATTCGGACAACATGACCTAGCCAGCTTAGCCGCTGTCTTTTAATTCGCTGAACTATGTCAATGTCGTCGTATATCTCGTACAGCTTATCGTTCCATCGAATGCGATATTCGCCGTGGCCAATACGCAAAGGACCATAAATCTTTCGCAGAACTTTTCCCTCGAAAACTCGTAACGTCGACTCATCGGTTGTTGTCATCGCCCAAGCCTCTGCACCGTACAGCAGGACGGGAATTATGAGCGACTTATAGAGTTTAGTTTTTGTTCGTCGAGAGAGGACTTTACTTTTCAATTGCCTACTCAGTCCGAAGTAGCACCTGTTGGCAAGAGCAATCCTGCGTTGGATTTCCAGGCTGACATTGTTGGTGGTGTTAATACTGGTTCCTAAATAGACGAAATTATCTACAACTTCAAAGTTATGACTGTCAACAGTGACGTGAGAGCCAAGTCGCGAGTGCGACGACTGTTTGTTTGATGACAGGAGATATTTCGTTTTGCCCTCGTTCACTGCCAGTCCCATTTTCTGTGCTTCCTTGTCCAGCCTGGAGAAAGCAGAACCAACGGCGCGGGTGTTGAGGCCGATGATATCAATATCATCGGCATACGCCAGCAGCTGTACACTCTTACAGAAGATGGTGCCTTCTCTATTTAGTTTTGCAGCTCGAACTATTTTCTCCAGAAGCAGGCTGAAGAAGTCACGATAGGGAGTCGCCTTGTCTGGAAAC
>NW_024392566.1:0-908 GCF_016617805.1 Bactrocera tryoni
CCGGGCTGAGCAGCGTTGTGGCTACGCTGCAACAGCTGCAGCGCCTTTTAGGCTAAACAGTCGTTTAGGGGGCCGGGATGGCTAAATGAGCACCTGACCCCCCTCTTAATATAATCAAGCTACACCCCACTCATACACACCATACTCAACACGACTACACCATCTACATCATCCACATCATATTCCACACATCTACACCATATTAATATCCACACCTCATATTCAACACGTCATCATTTCATCATCATCTACACCACACCTTTCACACCACACATGAGGACACCAAACACAAGTAACTAAAGGGACTGGCGGACGGGCCAGACTCGCGCGCATATACGCATCTACCGGCATCTCTTATCCCGCATTTTTTAATATGTTTCGCCATCAAGGTCATAGCTAAAACCACTGGTAAGTGCCGCGAGTTTTTTATAAAAAAAACCTCTGTTTTCTATAAAGTTAATTAAATTTCGTGATTTACTCAAGTTAACATCAAGCCATAACGGCAGTGCATTTGGAATAATTCCACAATTTTACCTTTAGGTATAAAACCGATTTTCTTGCAATATACACAATTAGTAATCCACAACGAATTGCTTCAAATCATTAGCTTCACATATTAAATTTAATTAATCCTCACCATCTTACTCAAGTTGACATAATGCCAAAACGGCAGTGCATTTGGAAGAATTCGACAATCTTATATTCAGGTATAAAGTCGATTTTCTTGTATATACACATTTAGTAGTACATATGAAGTTGCTTTAAATCATTAACTTTACATAATAAAGTTAGTTAACCTTCTTCATCTTACCAAAGTTGACATAGAGCCATAACAGCAGTGCATGTGAAAAAATTCCAGAATTATATATGTAAGTATAAAACATATATTCTTGCACAGTCTCCAACTA
>NW_024392567.1:0-2452 GCF_016617805.1 Bactrocera tryoni
TTTTTTTTCTAACCTTCAAAACGCTCTAGGGGCTAAAGTATTTGACCTAGGTGGGTCAAATAAATTGCACCGGTTAGGTAATTTTAAGAGCTTTCAGAAAATGTATGATTCGCCCCTAAGGCCCCACCGGGGCGTGGCAATAAGCGAAAAAGAGGTTGCGAGAATATTGGTAAATTTATATGTACTTTTGGCGGCCATTTGCACAAAAACGGGAATCAAATAATAACGGTAACTATGTGATTCATGTAACTGCAGATGCGTACGTTACATACATATATAAATCACTGATAAGAATTGAACAGGTGAGTAGTTATCACAAAAACAAGGATAAGTACCGTTTTCACCATGTGCCCCCCTTTTGTTTCACTACAATTGGGGGGGTATGGGGCCGGGGGGGATCAAACTAATTTTGCGAGTTAGTTCACACCTGGGGCTTTCAGGAAAGCCCTCAACCTCCCCTCCATCCCCACCAGGGGCGTGGCGATAAGGTTCACAAAAAAATGTTCCAATTTGAGAAAAATTACATTTTTTTTTCTAACCTTCAAAACGCTCTAGGGGCTAAAGTATTCGACCTAGGTGGGTCAAATAAATTGCACCGGTTAGGTAATTTTAAGAGCTTTCAGAAAATGTATGATTCGCCCCTAAGGCCCCACCGGGGGCGTGGCAATAAGCGAAAAAGAGGTTGCGAGAATATTGGTAAATTTATATGTACTTTTGGCGGCCATTTGCACAAAAACGGGAATCAAATAATAACGGTAACTATGTGATTCATGTAACTGCAGATGTGTACGTTACATACATATATAAATCACTGATAAGAATTGAACAGGTGAGTAGTTATCACAAAAACAAGGATAAGTACCGTTTTCACCATGTGCCCCCCTTTTGTTTCACTACAATTGGGGGGGTATGGGGCCGGGGGGGATCAAACTAATTTTGCGAGTTAGTTCACACCTGGGGCTTTCAGGAAAGCCCTCAACCTCCCCTCCATCCCCACCAGGGGCGTGGCGATAAGGTTCACAAAAAAATGTTCCAATTTGAGAAAAATTACATTTTTTTTTCTAACCTTCAAAACGCTCTAGGGGCTAAAGTATTCGACCTAGGTGGGTCAAATAAATTGCACCGGTTAGGTAATTTTAAGAGCTTTCAGAAAATGTATGATTCGCCCCTAAGGCCCCACTGGGGGCGTGGCAATAAGCGAAAAAGAGGTTGCGAGAATATTGGTAAATTTATATGTACTTTTGGCGGCCATTTGCACAAAAACGGGAATCAAATAATAACGGTAACTATGTGATTCATGTAACTGCAGATGTGTACGTTACATACATATATAAATCACTGATAAGAATTGAACAGGTGAGTAGTTATCACAAAAACAAGGATAAGTACCGTTTTCACCATGTGCCCCCCTTTTGTTTCACTACAGTTTGGGGGGTATGGGGCCGGGGGGGATCAAACTAATTTTGCGAGTTAGTTCACACCTGGGGCTTTCAGGAAAGCCCTCAACCTCCCCTCCATCCCCACCAGGGGCGTGGCGATAAGGTTCACAAAAAAATGTTCCAATTTGAGAAAAATTACATTTTTTTTTCTAACCTTCAAAACGCTCTAGGGGCTAAAGTATTTGACCTAGGTGGGTCAAATAAATTGCACCGATTAGGTAATTTTAAGAGCTTTCAGAAAATGTATGATTCGCCCCTAAGGCCCCACTGGGGCGTGGCAATAAGCGAAAAAGAGGTTGCGAGAATATTGGTAAATTTATATGTACTTTTGGCGGCCATTTGCACAAAAACGGGAATCAAATAATAACGGTAACTATGTGATTCATGTAACTGCAGATGTGTACGTTACATACATATATAAATCACTGATAAGAATTGAACAGGTGAGTAGTTATCACAAAAACAAGGATAAGTACCGTTTTCACCATGTGCCCCCCTTTTGTTTCACTACAGTTTGGGGGGTATGGGGCCGGGGGGGATCAAACTAATTTTGCGAGTTAGTTCACACCTGGGGCTTTCAGGAAAGCCCTCAACCTCCCCTCTATCCCCACCAGGGGCGTGGCGATAACGTTTACAAAAAATGTAACAATTTGAGAAAAATTACATTTTTTTCTAACCTTAAAAACGCTCTAGCGGCTAAAGTATTTGACCTAGGTGGGTCAAGTAAATTGTGCCGGTTAGGTAATTTCAAGATCTTTTAAGAAATATATAATTTGCCCCCAAGGCCCCACCGGGGGCGTGGCAAAAGGCGAAAATGGGTTGTTGTCATTTCCTCAATTTTTTTCATTACAGTTGGAGGGGTATGGGGCCGGGGGGGGATCAAAACCATTTTGCGAGTTAGCTCACCCCAAGGGCTTTCAGGAAAGCCCTCAATCTCCCCTCTATCCCTACCAGGGGCGTGGCGATAACGTTTACAAGAAATGTAACAATTTGAGAAAATTTACATTTTGTCT
>NW_024392568.1:0-1004 GCF_016617805.1 Bactrocera tryoni
TTTTTCCAAATGCACTGTCGTTTTGGCTTTATGCCAACTTCTGTTAGATGAAGAAGGTTGATTAACTTTAATACGTGAAGTTAATGATTTGAGTCAACTTGATATGGATTGCTAATTGTGTATATGCAAGAAAAGCGGTTTTATACCTAAATGTAAAATTCAGGAATTTTTCCAAATGCACTGTCGTTTTGGCTTTATCCCAACTTCTGTAAGACGAAGAAGGTTAATTAACTTTAATATGTGAAGTTAATGATTTGAATCAACTTGATATGGATTTCTAAATGTGTGTATGCAAGAAAATCGGTTTTATACCTAAATGTAAAATTCTGGAATTTTTCCAAATGCACTGTCGTTTTGGCTTTATGCCAACTTCTGTTAGATGAAGAAGGTTGATTAACTTTAATTCGTGAAGTTAATGATTTGAGTCAACTTGATATGGATTGCTAAATGTGTATATGCAAGAAAATCGGTTTTATACCTAAATGTAAAATTCAGGAATTTTTTCCAAATGCGCTGCCGTTATGGCATTAAGTCAACTTGAGTAAGATGTGGAGGGTTAATTAACTTGAATATGTTAAAAAAATGATTTGAATCAACTCAATATCGATTGCTAAATGTGTATATGCAAGAAAATCGGTTTTATACCTAAATGTAAAATTTTGGAATTTTTTCCAAATGCACTGCCGTTATGGCTTAATGGCAACTTGAGTAAGATGGTGAGGGTTAATTAACTTTAATATGTGAAGCTAATGATTTGAAGCAACTTGAAATGTATTTCTAAATGTTTATATACAAGAAAATTGGTTTTATACCTAAATGTAAAATTCAGGAATTTTTCCAAATGCACTGTCGTTTTGGCTTTATGCCAACTTCTGTAAGATGAAGAAGGTTAATTAACTTGAACATGTTAAGCTAATGATTTGAGGCAATTATATGTGGATTTCTAAATCTGTATATGCAAGAAAATCGGTTTTATTCCTAAATGTAAAATTCAGGAATTTTTT
>NW_024392569.1:0-4638 GCF_016617805.1 Bactrocera tryoni
CTAAAAACTAAATGCTTCAAGGAGTCAGACTTATTTATGTTAGAGTAGCAATAACTTTATTATCTTAAGCAAATATTTTCATTCCGGAATCGCGATTAAAACTAGAGCCATATAAATTTGAAATAAACACTGGAATGAAAAAAATTATTCTTAAGGAACGACTATATTGCAAAGTCAAGCATCTGATTCCTGATCTTATAACTGCGTTAAAACATGAAGTTAGTTGAAACCGGTAAAGGGAACCCATACAACTCCTGAGTATACAGATTCTTTTGATTATTTTCTCTGAAAAAAAACTGACGTTATCTGTTAACATTTTATTTTAAATAATGAAGAGTAAATGCATACAATTAATTAAAGCTGTTCGATACGATGAGAGAAAATTTGTGAAAGGCGCAATTTTGTTGGAAAATTCAATATTGATGTAAATTTTGAAATTTGCTTTATTTTCCACACATTTTCTGTGTAAATTTCTACTCCAACTTCCACTAACTATTTCCGAACTGTGTATAGAATTATATTTGCAAGCCTTGTTATAAGCCAACAGTAAATATGTGGCTACAAAAGTGATTTGGTGCGTTGGAGAAATGGCAGCTTTGTGTCATTAAATTATTCTCAATTAATATAAATGCATACCTTTCTTTCTAATTTTTAATTTGCTCATAGCAAACGCATATTTGACATTAGTATTTGTATAGAAAAGTGAAAAAAGTACACAGAAATTTTTACTAAATCCCAATTCCTTATCTATGTGCTAGTGTTAAAAAAAACTTGTCCTTATTAATTCGGGAACTACGTTATTTATTAATTTCAATTACAAATTTGAGGTACGTAGATATATCTTTTCATACTGCTATAAAAATTTGTAAAAATTTCGTAAAATGAAATGTACAATTTAGATGGTAATTACAAATTAATATATTCAAAAATTGAAAGCTTTACGACTTACGATAATACCGTTGAGGAGGACAGGGCGCATAAGTGACATTATTGGTAATATGGTACACATCGAAACTTCGTATGTAGAATTCATATACAATACGTTTAAAGAGTAAGACGAGTACAAAGAAGGTTAAACTTCAATATGACATAAACAAGAATCAATTGTTATCACAAATCTAATTTTATATTACCATTCAAAAATCTTTAAGCAAAAATGCGTAGCAAAACCTGATGCATTTTGGAAAGAGCATTTCTCACATTTGGATTCAAAGTCCATTTTCATACAACTTGTAAGCCTAAGCGCAAAGATACCGCTGCAGATACCGTTGTTTCTTTCACCAACCGAAAATAGTAAGACTATTTTTTTTTTGTTTCGAAAATATAATTTTATTGAATACAATTTATTCAAAGTCTCACAGAATTCAATATAACAATATTTAAAACAGATGTGACGAAAAAGAGATGTCGAACTGCACGCAGGTCGTCATTTCCGTGCGATCGTGATATCGATAAAGAGGCTGGACCGCTAGCCGTTTTGTTGATATTAGTGTAGGGTGTTGGCCAACTGTAGTTTCTGAAATTGCGGTGTAATTGTGGATGATATATAGTGTGTGGGTAATGGTGTGTAGTGTAGTGATGTCAAATGAGAGTTGTGAAATTGTAAATACGGTGTGTTATGCGTCTGAATAATGCATGGTGTGTTGAGGTTTTTTGGCCAATCACATTTGTATGAACAGTAGCTTCACAGAATCGGATTAAAATGCCACGGGAAGGCTCCAAAGCTATATAACCATAGCACCAGTAATCATATCAACAAGGCAGTAAGAAATATCTAAAAAAAAAAGTTGCGCACACTGAAAAAATATATGTTTTATTTTAAATTCACCTTAAATAAGGGTTAACATATTACACTGACTTTTCTAAAAGGTCAAAGTTTAGCATATAAACTAAAAATATTACTCATAATTGTAGCCAAATATTTTTGCTTAGATAACAATTGGTAACAATAAATTGATTGCTAGATAATTGCTTAAAATGTTAGTTGATAGCTAGTCTAAAAAAAACACATAACAAAAATGCCTTCAGTTTACACCTTACACCTACTACCTTTCCTTATTTCTTTTATGCTAATCTAAGAACTTGTAATATTTTTTATACCAAGGAACGCGTTTATCAAGTTTCATCAAGATATCTAAACTTTTAGTGAAGTTACAGCTTGCACAGGTAGACGGAAGGACGAACAGACAGTCAACTGGATTTCCACTTTTATCGTCATCCTGACCCTTGAAATGTGTATATGTATCTCGCATATCTATCTCGCTTAGTTTTAAGTGACATATACAGCCATTAGGTGAACACAACTACTTGCATAATACTCTGTATCGACAGGTTGCAATAATATAAAAGTAAGGTTTTAGAAAAACAAGTAAAGAAGGGCTAAGTTCGAGTGTCACCGAACATTTTATACTCTCGCATGATAAAGTGATAATCGTGATTTCATTATACGTCATTTACATATTTTTTTATTGTGCTGTAAAATTAATTAGATTAGATCAATTTGTGTACTTTGACTATTGAATTGTATTTTCATTTCCTAATGTATATATTGTACAGAGAAGGCATCAGATGGAATTCAAAATAGCGTTATATTGGAAGAAGGCGTGGTTGTGAACCGATTTCACCCATATTTCGTACATGTCATCAGAGTGTTAAAAAAAATTATATGCCGAATTTCATTGAAATCGGTCTAGTAGTCCCTGAGATATGGTTTTTGGTCCATAAGTGGGCGACGCCACGCCCATTTTAAATTTTTAAATAAATAAAAAAAGCCTGGGTGCAGCTTCCTTCTATCATTTCTTCCGTAAAATTTAGTGTTTCTGACGTTTTTTGTTAGTCGGTGAACGCACTTTTAGTGATTTTCAACATAACCTTTGTATGGGAGGTGGGCGTGGTTATTATCCGATTTCTTCCATTTTTAAACTGTATATGGAAGTGCCTGAAGGAAACGACTCTATAGAGTTTGGTTGACATACCTATAGTAGTTTCCGAGATATGTACAAAAAACTTAGTAGGGGGCGGGGCCACGCCCACTTTTCCAAAAAAATTACGTCCAATATGCCACTCCCTAATGCGATCCCTTGTGCGAAATTTCACTTTAATATCTTTATTTATGGCTTAGTTATGACACTTTATAGGTTTTCGGTTTCCGCCATTTTGTGGGCGTGGCAGTGGGCCGATTTGCCCATCTTCGAACTTAACCTTCTATGGAGCCAAGAAATACGTGTACCAAGTTTCATCATGATATCTCAATTTTTACTCAAGTTACAGCTTGCACGGACGGACGGACAGACAGACATCCGGATTTCAACTCTAGTCGTCACCCTGATCACTTTGGTATATTTAACCCTATATCTGACTCTTTTGGTTTTAGGATTTACAAACAACCGTTATGTGAACAAAACTATAATACTCTCCTTAGCAACTTTGTTGCGAGAGTATAAAAAGTAGAGATTTATAATGCATACAAATATATACATATAGACGTAAAGAATGTGACTCTCTAAATCTATGGTATGTTTTTACTTTGAATATCTATTGAAAAATAAATACATTCTTTCTCGAATACAACTTTATGTCTATAGATTATTTTGTTGCATTAATTTTGAGACGTTGTGCGAAACTATGTTAAGCTTCAACAAATTTGTGGGCTCATGTAATTAAACGAATGGTGGACTTGTAGTGCCCTAACAAACAAACTTAAGGTGTATGACCTATGATCAGTATAGCTTAGGTGAAGCTGATGAATACTTGTTCCTTTGGAATATCGGTGATAAACACAAGTGGGAAAAAGTGATTGATTGTATAGACCTAAACAATTTATAATTTTCTACATACTTATAACCCTTTGGCAACCACAACCAATATTGCCTGCAGAAATCACTGAAGTAAATATGCTAATTTTTAATTATTGTGTTGCCCGCACATTCTCAAATCAAATTTTTATTGCAAAATTTATATAGGAAGCAACAGCAAACGCTGTAAAGAACCTCTTTAGAAAAATAATGTTTTGGCGATATCCGAAATTTGCCATTAACGTACGTGGTTATACTAATACCAGTGGGTACGTTTGATTTTATTCTGTAAAATCGACCAAGCAAATGAAAGTGTTAATAAACTATAGTTAAACAACAACTTCAATTAAAAGGTGCAGCAGCCAATAGCAGTTCAAGGCAATAAATTTCAGCTCATTGGAATTTCTGATTACAAGTGCTTATTTCTTTTTACATTCAACTATTTTGATATAAATAAAACAAATAACTCTGAGCAAATGAAATGTAAAAATTCAAACAAAAAACGTTTTTTTTATGTCGTGATTTGCAAGCAAAACTAGATAACGTTAAAAGAGGATTTGCTCCCAAGCATATTGTAAAAGTAAAACTGAAGCAAACTTTTAACAGCAACCACTTGAAAATAAATCTATATACTACTACTAGTATATTGGCAAATAAAAGTTCGCAAATCTCGAAATCACTCACCTGCATAATCGGCGCTTGCACCATGCTTACTGAATCACACTAGTGGTCCGACTGAAATTGTGGTTCTTTTTTAGTTAAAGTTTGAAGGGGTGATAATTGTTTACAGCGCTTTTTTCGTTTTCATTTAATTTATCGATAGCAATTAATTTAGTGCTTTCAT
>NW_024392570.1:0-2506 GCF_016617805.1 Bactrocera tryoni
GGGAAATGTAAAAAAATTAAAAGAGAAAAATTTGAAAATAGAAGAAATAAAACCAGGAGCAATATTAATTTCAGGAAAAAATATTGTAGACAACCAAACATTAACTGGAACATATTTAATAACATTTGAAAATAATACAGTAATTAATAATCAAACTTATGAAAATATAGAAACAAAAATCTGGAATTATCTTAAAAATAACCATATCAATAATTTTGAAATTTTGGAATATATTGAAACAACTAATAAACTGTTAAAATTAGATAATATAAACATTTTAGCAGAACGGAATAAGCATATCACAGTCCATTCATATTTTTGGTACATAATTTTAATCTTGGGAATACTTTTCATAACTTACATAATATTAAAATTCAAAAAATCTCGCGAAATTCCCAAACCAATAGAAAATGTGCAATTGCAAGAAGTCACATATAATGCTCTTTTAGATCAAATACATAAATTAACTCAAAATAATAGTGAATCGGGGACGATTCATCTTAGGAAGGGGGGAGTTAATGACAGCCTCCACACAGCCACTTGACCATAACTGTAAACAATATTGAATCTTTACACTTTGTAGTTGTGCGGCCTCATAAATTAAAATAGAATTCGATATACTTTTTCCGTTCACATAAGAATAAACCATTCTTATCTAAACAATATTTGTAGCCCTCACAAGAAGGCATAATAAAATCAAAACAGAACACTTAACGTTCTGCCTAAAAATGCTGAATATGATATTAATGTAAATTGACACTTTCTTTGTTTCAAACTCAACCTTAATATGTAATAACTTTAAGTAAATAATAAGTAAATGTATAAATATTAGTAACTTGGAAATAAAAGATAGATTTTGGTCTCCGGCGATCCAGTTGACACGACGTATTTCATTTTCTCTGCGCGTTGGCAGATAAAAAAAATATATTTTTTTTATAACATCTCCCCGAGCATGCCTTTGCCAACAAGTCGTCTTTTCGCGACGATGGCAAAAGCTAAAAATCATAAATTGTACAACTTCTAAAATATTATTTTAAGTTCTCTGCCTAAAGCATAGAGAAGGTGCAAATTGAATTCTGTATGATGTTGTATGTCATTTTAAGAAAGTGTTGGTCTCTCCACCATACTTTTATCCTTTCCCTCTCGCTAATATTTTTTCATACAAAATGATATGCATTTCTTGGAAAATCACTAAGAAGTTTCACATCTTCCGCGCGTAAGGACTCCAGGCACCAGTTTTTTTTAATGTTGGAATTAACTAATCAGTCTGATTTTTTTATAAATACATATGTAAATGTGTTCATGACGAATGCAAAATGATTTTTCATGTTTATTTATAGGGTGTACAATAGTTAAATAAATGGTTAAAATGACGCGTAAAAAAAGAAAAGGTCCTGTACGATGTACGCGATTGCGGCCTCAATTTTAGTCTAAAGAAAAAATTTCAAAAATATTATTAACCTGTAAAAAAGTCGCTATCGCGCTATGGAAGCTTTTGTTTGAAGTTTGACGAAATGGCTGCGGTTGAAACAAAAATTATCGAATTTTGCAGTTGCACAATTGCGTACTTGGCTCCGACGTCTTGAATTACCATCGAATGGTAATAAAAGTACTACTTTAGTGTTGCGGTTGACAGAGGTTCCTGCAAGTGAACGTGGCGAGTGTCCAAGTGGTGCAGAAGTTGACGAAATTTTGCCCCCAATATTTGAAGATCAACAGACTGTACCAGATACGGACGACGTTGCTGCTACGCAGATGGAAAATGGTAGCACCATACAACAAGTCAAAGAGCAGCCAGTGAAAATCGTAGTAGACGCAGGTCCGACAGAGGTTGAATTACTGAAGCGAGAGACAAATTTATTGAAACGTGAAAAAGATTTGCTGGAGCGGGAGAATGCAATGCTACATTGAATGATGCTTGGTGGTGAAGCATTGAGCCACCCGCAATTGAATATTTAAAACATTGCAAAAGTTGTAATTAATACTTGCAAAAATTGTAATTAATACTTACTTCCTGTTATCAACTTTTGTGCAATTATTATTGTTTTAATTTTACTGACTTATCAAATTTATTGTACTTGCTTGACTTCGTGTGGAATTGGTTTGAGAAATAAAAATCATTATTGGTGTAACCTTCGAAGAAATGAGGTGTTTAAAGTGTTTTATTTGAACGGAAGAAATTTTGAGCAACATAAGTGGCGCAATCGAAAAGCCCGTTGGCTCGTCGGGTCGAAACTAAGAGTGCTAACGAAATAAAACTTTGTGAATCCTTGGACCACATAAGGGGCCGCCTGTTCTAAATCCGAGGGAATATCGGACGGAAAACAAATACCCAGAGCAGAGAGGGTGGTATAAGGCCACAAGGAGATAAGTGAACCGTTGGAAAAAAGGACCTACACCCCTCATGCATTCCATTCCCATAGGGGCTCTGTAAGTAAATGAGCGGTTATTAAATTACATATATATATAAAATAAAAAAATAGCAATAAAAATAAAAAAATAAAAA
>NW_024392571.1:0-2274 GCF_016617805.1 Bactrocera tryoni
GCATGATCTGATTAATAAAGTGATAATAATAAAGAAACAAGACGGTTATTCGTAATTTATATGCAAGAAAATCGGTTTTATACCTAAATGTAAAATTGTGGAATTTTCCAAATGCACTGCCGTTTCGGCTTTATGCCAACTTCTGTAAAATGACGAAGGTTTAATAGCTAGAATATGTGACGTTAATGATTTGAATCAACTCGATATGGATTGCTAAATATTTAAATGCAAGAAAATCGGTTTTATACCTAAATGTAAAATTGTGGAATTTTCCAAATGCACTGCCGTTTTGGCTTTATGCCAACTTCTGTAAAATGACGAAGGTTAAATAGCTAGAATATGTGACGTTAATGATTTGAATCAACTCGATATGGATTGCTAAATATTTAAATGCAAGAAAATCGGTTTTATACCTAAATGTAAAATTGTGGAATTTTCCAAATGCACTGCCGTTTTGGCTTTATGTCAACTTGAGTAAGATGAAGAAGGTTAATTAACTTGAATATGTGAAGTTAATGATTTGAATCAACTCGATATGGATTGCTAAATGTTTAAATGCAAGAAAATCGGTTTTATACCTAAATGTAAAATTCTGGAATTTTTCCAAATGCACTGCCGTTTTGGCTTTATGCCAACTTCTGTAAGATGACGAAGGTTAATTAACTTTAATATGTGACGTTAATGATTTGAATCAACTCGATATGGATTGCTAAATATTTAAATGCAAGAAAATCGGTTTTATACCTAAATGTAAAATTGTGGAATTTTTCCAAATGCACTGCCGTTTTGGCTTTATGCCAACTTCTGTAAAATGACGAAGGTTAATTAGCTAGAATATGTGACGTTAATGATTTGAATCAACTCGATATGGATTGCTAAATGTTTAAATGCAGGAAAATCGGTTTTATACCTAAATGCAAAATTGTGGAATTTTTCCAAATGCACTGTCCTTATGGCTTTATGCCAACTTTAGTAGGATGAGGAAAGGTTAATTAACTTTAATATGTGAAGCTAATGATTTGAGGAAACTTGATATGGATTTCTAAATGTGTATATGCAAGAAAATCGGTTTTATTCCTACATGTAAAATTGTGGACTTTTTCCAAATGCACTGCCGTTATGGCTTCATGTCAAGTTGAGTAAGATGATGAGGGTTAATTAACTTCAATATGTGAAGCTAATGATTTGAAGCAATCGTTGTGGATTTCTAAATGTGTGTATGCACGAAAATCGGCTTTATACCCAAATGTAAATTTCTGTAATTTTTCAAAATGCTCTGTCGTTTTGGCTTTATGCCAACTTCTGTAAGTTGAATAAGGTTAATTAACTGTAATATGTTAAGCTAATGATTTGAAGCAACTTGATATGGAGTTTTAAAAGTGTACATGCAAGAAAATCGGTTTTATACCTAAATGTAAATTGTGGAATTTTTCCAAATGCACTGCCGTTTTGGCTTTATGTCAACTTGAGTAAGATGAAGAAGGTTAATTAACTTGAATATGTGACGTTAATGATTCGAATCAACTTCATATGTGTTTTCAAATGTGTATTTGCATGAAAATCGGTTTTATATCTAAATGTAAAGTGATAAAATTTTTCCAAATGCACTGCCGTTTTGGCTTTATGTCAACTTGAGTAAGATGAAGAAAGTTAATTAACTTGAATATGTGACGTTAATGATTCGAATCAACTTCATATGTGTTTTCAAATGTGTATTTGCAAGAAAATCGGTTTTATACCTAAATGTAAAGTGATGGAATTTTTCCAAATGCACTGCCGTTTTGGCTTTATGCCAACTTCTGTAAGATGAAGAAGGTTAAATAACTTTAATATGTAAATTTAGTAATTTGAAACAACTTGATATGCACTTCTAAATGTGTACATGCCAGAAGTCGGTTTTATACCTAAATGTGAAATTAAGGAATTTTTCCAAATGCACTGCCGTTTTGGCTTTATGCCAAATTCTGTAAGATGTAGAAAGTAAAATAACTTTAATGCGTGCCCTTAATGATTTGAATCAACTCGATATGGATTGCTAAATGTTTAAATGCAGGAAAATCTGTTTTATACCTAAATGTAAAATTATGGAATGAGAGTTAATTAAGTTAAGCTAATGATTTGAAGCAACTTGTTATGGATTTCTAGACTTGTACATGCAAGGAAAGGCCTTATCTCTCATCCAAATGTGCGCGGGTACGCGAAGGAGAGTAATCACAGAACCCCCAAACCATCCTGATATATATACTTTCATTTTTTATTTTCAATATATCGAAT
>NW_024392572.1:0-3423 GCF_016617805.1 Bactrocera tryoni
TTCTGGTTTCTCGCGACTTCCTTTTCTTGCTTTGGTCTCATGCAAATTTATCATGGAAAAGAGAAACTTTTTAGGTGCATAAATTATGCCGAATTTTGTGTTAGTGGGAAATTAATTTGCGACGCATTAATTTATGGAAATAATTTTTCGGTGTCTTTTTGTTGAAAGAAACATGGTGTAAAAATGGTTTAATTTTAAATTTCGGAAATGTGTGAAATTAGCTACTAAATATTACGCGGAGGCAAATATATGGCGAATGTGAGATGAACAAATCTTGTTGAGGCCCTAAAATATCATGCAAAGGGGAAAATAGATATTTTGAAGTCTTACTACTTTATTTACTTTAACATTTAACACAAAAAAATTGGAAAAATACTACATTGGACCCAGCAATGCTCCAATATCGTTATCTCGTCTCGGAAGTTGGAAATACAAACGGAACCGTTTTTTTTTTTTTGCAAATTTGGCTTTGAACCATCACAATGAGTCGGCAAAGTTATGCTGTGGAACACTTTTGGAATCACACAAACAAAATCTTCATATTTTTCAAAGCAAATTCGCAGAGTGAAGTGAATTCTTTTGAATGCTTCTTTTTTCCTGGTACGCATAGTGGATGATAACCAAACGATCCAAAATTTTATTCAGACTTCGCTTACCATAAATAGCGTAAAAGACTACTTTGTAAACTTCACGCTTACACCTTCACCTTCAAACTAATTCCGACAATACGAATTTTGGGTCCCTTTTGTAGTCATTTGCGGCACACTTGGCAAGGGCTTGATTGCCGAAAACAAGATTGAGCCTCCTTCCGGTATTGCTATCAAAGGCAGATATCAGGATATTTCACGCAAATTTCTAGAACCTTAGATTCTCTAAAAAACCAGCATATAGCTGACAAATTAAAATGACAAAAACTAACAGAAGAATATATAAAGTTGCGTAGGAAACTCGATTTTAAGACGACGAATGTCAAATCCTCATTGAGTTCTTTAAGAACTCTGCGCTTAATTTTACCTAAAATTTGTCATTTTTTTAATAGAGAGCAAAAATTTAAATTACTTCTCTTTGCTGCTGAGCTCCGTGCTTTTTGAAAGTTAAATACACTCGTTAAAACGATCTTACTAAGCTTCATGTTCCCGCCAAAGTAATTGAAAAAAATATATTATATTATCAAGGCCGGAAGCCTTAAAAATATACCGTTTGAAAATACTGCCACCTGAAATTTCAATTTAAGCTTAGTTTTGAAAATTGGGCAGACACATCAAAAAAACAAAGTTTTCATTGGAAAAAGAAACTTAAATTCTTCAAAAAATATTTACTGTATAGACCTTTTATATTTTTTTCGGTGGAAAATAAAAATAAATTTTTAAAATTTCCATAAAATGTAGAAAAATACAACAATTTGTGTGAATGTTTATGGTAATAAATGGAACAAAAAATTCAAGGATATCGTATCGTAAAGGACGAAAAAACGATATTATAATATTACACCTTAGTGCACCAATGGTGCTTGGCTACACCCCATATTTCATGTTCGTTACATGTCCAAATTGGTTTGTATGTTTATCTAGGTCAAATACTTTAGCCGCTAGAGCGTTTTAAAGGTTAAGAAAAATGTAATTTTTCTCAAAATGTTACATTTTTTGTAAACGCTAATGCCACGCCCCTGGTAGGGACAGAGGGGAGGTTGACGGCTTTTCTGAAAGCCCCAGGGGTGAACTAACTCCCAAAATTGTTTTGATCCCCACCGGCCCCAAACCCCCCCCACTGTAGTGAAACAAAAGGGGGGACATGGTGAAACCCCATTTTCGCCTATTACCATGCCCCCGTTGCAATTTATTTGACCCACCTAGGTCAAATACTTTAGCCGCTAGAGCGTTTTAAAAGGTTAAGAAAAAATGTAATTTGTCTTAAAATGTTACATTTTTTGTCAACGCTATTACCACGCCAAGCGTGAACAAGGCAGTCAATTTGATTTCAACCAAATCGAGAGGTAAGAAATTTCAAAAATATATCTATATTGTACACATATGAGCGTAAATACAACACATATTTCCATACAAATGTATGTAAACACCACTTGGCCTAAAAAAGGCAATAAAGGATCAATAATTGACATTATGTTTGAAAACGATTCGCTGAGTAGGCACATTAAATGGGCGGTGTCTGACATATACACAAACAGCGATCATATGGCAATTATAGCACAAATCTCGTATTCCCGAGAGCAGGAACTTCTTAGCAGAGACACCTCCCGAAAGCGAAGCTGGAAGCAACAAGAGTTCGACCCAGACCTGTTTGAGCTGGTCTGGATCGCATCAAAGGCATCAGGTGACAGCGCCACCCAATTGGTGTCAGCAGTGCGAAAAGAACTGATCGCAGCATGCGATGCAACAATGCGCAGAACATCACATCACAACAAGCGGCGGCCTGTATATTGGTGGAATGAGGAAATTTCCACGCTGAGAAAGCTTTGCCACTCAGCTAGACGGCGTCTACAGCGTAACCGTGGCGAAACGAACGAAAATCGTCTTAGGGAAAAATTTAAAAGCCACAAGAAGCTTCTTAAGTCGGCAATTACCCGAAGCAAAAAATCATGTTTTGAAAAGCTATGCGAGGAAGCAAACATTGACCCTTGGGGTACTGCTTACAAAATCTGTATGTCCAGATTTAAAAACAAGCAGCAGCAACCTAAAGACGCCTCTTTTATGGGAAAAGTCGTCGGAACGTTATTCCCGAAACATGACCGAATTTCATATGCCAAGCGACGAAACGAAGCTGCTTGATGGCAAAAAGAACGCCGACAAATATTAGCGCGACCTCTTCGTGGCTTCGTAACAAATTTCAATCAGTAATTGATCACTTCGTCTGAAACACACATAAAGTTTTCACTGAATAATTTTCAATAATTTTTCCTTTGGATAGCCGGAATAAAAAAGCAAGCGACCGCAATTGAACGATTCAAATAATTTACAAATCAAAATATTGAAAAACAAAACAAACAAAGATTGAAAAAAATGTGTATGGAAAATGTTACTTTTTGGAATTGTCCAATTTTCCGACTTCTTCTCATGAAAAATATAAGGTATTTGTTTCTAAACCTTTCCCGATCCACAACAAACAACCTTTAAAAATTTCATTAACCCTTCTCTTAGTGTTACTAACAAACAAACATTCATTTTTATATGTATATGTATGTACATATGTATGTATGTATGTATATATGTATGTATGTAAAGTTTGTATGGGGAAAAGAAAAAGGCTGTTTTTAGGGGTTTTCCGGGAATTATTCGAATTTTTCTCGCCGCAAAAACCTTCTTTGAACTTCAACGAACAATTAAGAAAGAGAATTGGCCAAATTGGTCCAGGCGTTATTGAGATATGAGCGTACATACAATTTGGCGATTCATTTTTATTTATATA
>NW_024392573.1:0-1601 GCF_016617805.1 Bactrocera tryoni
TTTTTTTATATATTTGTTTTGTGCACTATTTGTTAATGTTTATTATTAGAAGTTTGTGTGCACTGTTTTTATTTGTTTGTTTGTTTTTATTTATTATTATTGTTTGCTTACGAATCACGGAGAGAATTCAAAAAACACGTCCGTACACTTTGAACACTGACAGAAACAAGTTGAAAATTTAACGCGGAAAAATATTGTCCAATAATTAAATTTGCGAAAACACGAGATAATATGCGAAAAAACTGACCGAATTAAAATTTTAAAATTATGCGATTTACAAAAAGGTCGCACCTTAATGTAGACGAATTCGCAATCCCAAAATCCCTTCACATTCACTTCAATATATGTAAATAATATGTATATGTATAATATATAATATATAATATATAATACATAATATACATATGTAGAAAACGGTATATATGTATATATGTATAAATATGCGTGTAATGTGAAAAGGGAGAGCCAAAAACTGAAAGTGTGCGTTTGCAGTTTTATTATTATTGTTTTTTGTTTGCACCACTTTCAATAATTCGCACTCGTAACCTGGTGCACTGTTTGCCGGCGCTTACGTCCCTTTGGCACAGGATGCAGCTGCAGCTGCAGCTCATTCCCACGACGACTTAAGCAGCAGCGGATAGACGGCAGCAACGAAGTGATGGCACCAGCGGAATTATTGGAACAGCGGAGCGATGACAGCAGCAGCGACGTGATGGCAACGACGGAGTTATAGCAGCAGCGACGTGATAGCAGCAGCGGAGCGACGACAGCAGCAGCGACGGGATGGCAGCAGCGGTGTGACGATAGCAGCGGCTTAATACCAGCAGCGGTATGATGATAGCAACGGTGATGACAGCAACGGTTTTAAGCACAACGGTTTTAAGTTTACCGGTTTTTTCCCTATGCGGCACTTTAAACAGTTCATAAAACTGTTTTTGTTTTTAACTGTAATGCAATTATTATTATTACTTTTTCAGGGCAAAAACGTTTGAGCTTTTATTTGCGCCCACCACTGTACCGCATGAAAAATTCACCTTGCACTGTACCACCTTTTCTTCTTATTCTTTCTCACGAACTTTTAGCAACCCACACCATGTATTTATTACTGTATGTATATATGTATGTATGTGCACGCACTCCACAATACTTCCTTTTTTTTGCTCATTTAAAGTGTAAACACAATGGCTACGACAGACTGCAGCGGCACGACAGTGAACTGAAAACGTCGTTGTTCATCTTACTACATGTACATTTTGAGAAGCAACAACAACACAATGGCCGGCATGTACACAAAACAACGCAGTTGTCCATTTTGTATGTACACAATTTCGTTGTGGCCATACTAATACCTTTCAATTGAATGAAATTTTAATATTTTGTTCAAAGTGAAATGTTTTATGCAAAAAATAAGTAAAAAGGTCAATATTTTTGCTTTATATTATCAATTGTTATTACAAATGATATAATAGAGCTATAATATAGCTATTTTATGCTTTTATTTGTAAAATAACATCAAGTTTGTTAGAGCTGTGAATAATTTTACATTTTACATATTAGTGGCATCACCACTCTACCTCCTCTTTCTATCTTCCATTCTACTG
>NW_024392574.1:0-3615 GCF_016617805.1 Bactrocera tryoni
ACACACACCCAGAAAATACCACGTAAACACACACCCGGGATACGTTTGTACCCGGAACCTTATTTTGCGGTTTTTTTAATTCTTATTCAACCGATTTCTATGATTTTTTTATTGTATATTTTAATATATAACAAGTATTTTGTCTTTTGTTTCATTCGAATATTCCCACTGGTTCCAGCGATATGGGCAAATAAAGTCAGGACATGCAACAGTGGATTTTTGTTTTTGTTGTTGTCCTGATAAATGCAAAACAAAATAATATAATTTATAATAATGTACTTGTAGAGTAACAACGAATACACATTTTGGTTTTTATTTCATTGAAATATTCTACCTGGTTAAAAAGATATGTGCAAAAAGGTCGCGCAAGTTATGGGTACGTAGGTAGAAAATACACTGGTATGACTGGTTTTTGTATTTTATATGCAGCTGCAAGGGTTGTTTTCACACGAGGTGTTGTTATAAATGCTGCCTGTTGATATTTTCATTATTGTTTTGGTGCTCAAAAGTGTAAGAAGTGAAAATAAATATAACTGAAACTATAAATAACTGAATACGAAATGACTTCAAGAAGAAATGAATATTTATTAAGTGCAGCATATAGAAGGTAAAAAATGTAAAATTAGCCAATGCAAGCATTAGGGTGATTCAAAAAAATTTTTTTTTTTCAATTGGTACTCGCAAAAATAGGTTCCTAGACACCTCTAAGTAAGCCGGTATAGAGGTATAGCGGTTCAAAAGTTACAACACTTCAAAGTTGAAAGTGGATACATTTGTACCCGGGTGTGTGTTCTAGGGTTAAGGAGTTGAGGGATATATAGCTTCACTATAACTATATCATAGTTGTTTGAATTCTTTATTTTCTCGATGACAGATGTAGTTCTTCTTCTTTTCCTACGACAGATGTAGTTTGATAGTTATAGTGTAAATATTTGTCAGTATTCACTCAAAAAAAATTGTCTGTGGTAAAATGTCACTTGAAATGTTAACGTCTCTTTGCTGTGCATCTATACTATAATTGTTTAATATTCCTAAAAATCTAAAAGCAGCAAATTTCAATAAAATTAAAAAAGTATTGTGTCGTGTGTTTGTGACTTACTAAATATGCCTCCAATAATTAGGCGGCGCGAAGTTCGCCGGGTCAGCTAGTTTTAAATAAATTATTATTTCAAAAATTATACAGTGTAATCCATTTATAATGGACTCGCTTAAGATGGAAACTCTGTTATTATGTACCTCTTTGTCAAGTCCCAGTTCAAACATATGTAAAAAACTCGGTTAAAATAGACTCGTTTATAATGGACTGCGGTTATAATAGACAATAAAATCGGATTTTGTCCATTATAACCGAAGCTTTCAAAATCAAATTTCAAAACAAAGTTGGCAATCAGTTGGCAATAGGCAAAATTTTGAACTTCCCCGAATTCGATCAAGAAACACAATCAGTCTCTGCAGCAGAAAATGTTAATTTTTTCTTGGAAATAAGTCAAAGAAGGCAAACAACTTCTGCGGTGGGCTGAAAGCTATAATCGAAATTGAAAGAGGAACTTCCCAAGCTGACATTTGCTTGAACAAAAACCTAAAAAAACAGACTGTTTCGAACATATGGATTAATCGGGAAAAAATTAATAATGATTGGAAAGTCAACGACAAGAGAAAAAAATAAGATTTGCGACACATCCTCAAGTTGATGAATTACTGTTTAAATGGTTTCAGCAGAAAAGGGCCAATAATTTTCCAGTAAGTGGTCCAATGCTAATGATGAAAGCCAATGAATTCGGAGAAGCCGTCGGTGCTAATTTTAAATGCATTTCCGGATGGCTAGACAGATTTAAAAAGAGGCATAATATTTGCTTCCGCAAAATTTGTGGTGAATCGGCTTCTGTGGGCCAAAGTATTACAAATGACTGGCTATTACAAACCTGGCCTACAATAAGTAACAATTATTCCATGGACAACGTTTTTAATGCGGACGAAACGGGAATTTTCTATAAGATGCTGCCTGACAAAACACATAAGATCAAAGGTGAAACATGCAGTGGTGAAAAAATATCTAAAGAAAGAATAACTGCCATGATTTGTGCTAATGCATCGGGCACGGTAAAACGGAAATTATTGGTTATTGGTAAGTTTTAAATACAATTTAATACAATCCGCTGTTTCTGAACAATGTCTGCTTTCAGGAAAATATAACAACCCCAGATGCTTTAAAAACGTTAAAACGTTGTCGGTAGATTATTGTGCTAACAACAAATCCTGGATGACTTCTCAGACCTTTACTGACTATTTAAAGAAATGGGATTGTGAACTTATAAAAGCCAAGACTAAAATTTTGCTATTAGTAGATAATTGCCCTGCTCATCCTCAAGTTCATCTTCACAACATTAAACTACATTTTCTTCCGCCTAATACTACATCGGTTCTTCAGCCTATGGATCAAGGCGTCATTAATAGCTTGAAACAATCTTATAGAAAGCAGCTTCTGATGAAAATTATGGACCTTACTGAAGAAGCAAACCCGACAAAAGCTGTGAGTTTTTTAGATGCTGTCAATATGTTAAGTGTTGCATGGGAAAGTGTCTCTACGGAAACCATAAGAAACTGTTTTCGACATGCTGGTCTGGTAAAAGACATTCCTGATGGATTAGATTTCGACCCGGAGGACGATGAACCTTTAAGCAAAATTATCGAAATTAATAACGTAGTGGTTTTAAGCAAGTTTGATGAATATTCAAGGATTGACGAGAATATTATAGCTACAGAAGAACACTCAGACAATGACTTAATTCAAAACTTTCTGCATGAGCTGCTTGAAGAAGACTCCGGTGATGAAGATTTAGCACAGCCCGAAACTATAATAAAAATAGAAGACGCTATGAATTATTCTAGGAAACTGAAGCTACATATATTTTCAACAAAAAGAGAATAGTTCAGATGCAATCAATTTGCTCAATAAACTCGAAATCAAACCACAAAGAGATTTTGCCAATAAGGCATTCACCCAAAAGAAAATCACTGACTTTTTTCAAATAACTTAATTAAACTTATTATATCCTTAATTTTGTATTTTTATTCATAAACTTTATTGCTTTAATAAAAAAACACATTGAATTTACTTTTTGAGTTAAAAATTGTATATTCTGATTAGATGGACACTCGGTTATAATGGACAATTTGACATGGTCCCGTGGAGTCCATTATAACCGGATTACACTGTATTAATTTCGACTATTATAAAATGAACTTAAATGTGCTCATATAAACACTTTCATTCATTCCTTTCATTTCTTCAAAATAAATTAATGACCTTCATGAAATATGCATATTCGCATTATTTCGTTATCATTTCCATATACGTAGCAATTTCTTTACTTTCGTAGAATTTCTATGGCATATACATATATTATTTCTTTGGCACATTTGTCTGTGTGTTTACGAAAACAAATACGAGCCACATACATATGTACATATGCATGTACAAACATTCTTAACCCTCTCATACCCGAATTAAAATGGGCGTGGCTAAAATTTTTTTGAGTAGACATATAAGCTAGAGTTGACCGCAATATCAATTGACAAAAATTTCAATGTCCTAGGTGTCCTGGTTCAAGAGCT
>NW_024392575.1:0-2541 GCF_016617805.1 Bactrocera tryoni
TTATCGAAAATTTCACAATTGCACGCACTCATTGGCATGCAAAAATACACAAAAATAGTGAAATGTGTTTGTTGCAACATTTGATTACTTAAATTCAATCAATAAGTGTAGGAGTATTTGAAAGGTTTTATGGTAAGGATAATATTTAACAATATTTGAACTTCGTTCACTTAGTCTAAAAAGGCAATTTTTGTAAAACAAACTACTAAATTAAGAAATTTAAAATTTTTAGTGCATTAACGGGTGATCCAAGTAGAGGTATTTTTTTCAATAGCCTTTTTTAACAAATCACACGTGAGTTGTGTTTTTATTTTTGTTCAGTATTGTAAAGAATATGTTTAGCGCACTTTGCTCAGCATACGGTCAACATAATCGGCCTACTGAGCGTACAATTTGCAACACTATCACCAATCTTGAGACCCGGCATTCATTATTGGATAAAATTCGACAGAATATATAACGTCCAGCACGCTGTGAAGAAAATGTAGCTGAGAGTGTAAATGAAGGCCGTGGAAAGTCGACTTGGCACCATTCGCAGCAGCTCGGACTGACGTATGGAACGACTTGACGCGTTTTACGTCGAGATCTTAAATTGAACAAAGTATAGATTGTGCAAGAACTGAAGCCTTTCGAAATTTCCAAGCGACATCGCTTCGCTCTATGGGCTCTGGAAAAGTTCCAAGAATATCCGACGTTTTCGATAAATTTTGTCCAGCGATGAGGCCCATTTCAAGGCTCAATGGGCAAAATTCCTGTTATTAGGACGAAGAGCAACGCGAAGAAATTCAAGAGCTGCCATTTATAGAGAAAAAATAATGATTTGGTGGGTGAGCCGTTGGAATCATCAGTCCATAATTCATCAAAAATGATGTCGGTGAGAAGGTAACAATCAATGGCGACGTCAAGATAAACGACTATTTGATTCCTGAAATTGAAGCTCGAGATCTCGGCGATATTTGGTTTCAACAATACGGCGCCACTTCTATTTAAGTTATTTATAATGGCTGGGATATCATTATAAAATGGGCCTTTCTTGTAGATTTTCTGTTTTGGAATTAGAAAATGGTCACATGATGATCGATGAAGCAAATATGAAGGGCGGTGATGAGTGAAGTCCGTTATTTTTATCAAAAACTCGTTCAAATGTTTAATTTTATTTAATACATGTGAAACAAAATTGCATAACGTTGTCGTAATAAAATTTGCATCGATACCAATAACATGACGGACTTTTTCCACCGATCCAGCACTAATACTGGCTACTGAATTACGTCGTCGTTGGTTGCCATTTAAATCCTCACGGCGATTTTTATATCGTGAAAACCACATAGCGTCACCTAAAATGTAGAATAACGTAACATCAATTTTCATAAGTTTAGGGCGAAGGAAAAACGATATAATAGAGACCACTCATATTGAAACAAAATTTGAGTTTTGGTTATAAAATGGGTATATATTGGTTATATCTGAGAGCGGAAGCTGACAATTTTATGCTGCATTTGTATATGTAAAACGATGTAGTGAATCGTAAGCAATACAAAAAGACATTTTCGATTGATTTGATGATACGATGTTTTGCATTTTAGGTGACTATATAAACTTTCGTCTATAATTTTCGAACAATTTCTAAATTATACGTCCCCTCCTATAGGATATGTTATTTACATATTTTATTTGAACATCTATATTTGGCCCGTAAATATTGCTGAAGAAAATGTCATTTAATCTTACAAGTGCTTTGCAAGAGATGTTAATTCTATGTGAGGTTCGTGGTCAATCCAGAACGAGGTACATCTTTCACATCGAAATTTCCAAAACGGAAACGAGTGAACCATTGTTGTGCTACATGAACTGATACAGCACCGTCTCCGTAAACTTCACAAATTTCATTGGTGGCTTTAGTGGCATTCTTTCCTTTTTTATATAACAATTTCAATATATAGGGAATTTCTTTTTTATTTTCACATATTTTTGGATAGCTGTAACTTTTTTCAACTTCCCGGAATTTATTTTTTTTTTGTGGTTAAATGATATTATCTTTCCTTTTCCTTTCCAACACTATATGGTAAGACACAATATAATTGGTAGCACTGGAGGTATGCGACTGCAACGACATCTATTGACAAAATACGAAAAGACTTTTTCGATTGCCCAATATATTTTATTTCAACATCTACATATATTACCTCAGAAGTGCTTTGTCTGAGATAATTGAGAAAAATATGTTCTCGATTAATAATAATTCAAACATTTCATTTTAATAAAATAACATTTGTAAAGATATAAAGACTTTCTTAACAAATTATATTGTATATTGCACTATTCAAGTATACCCGGTACTTTTATTTCGGATGTGCGTGACAACCATTTAAAAGGGTAAAAATAGAGATACATATGTATCTACTGATTACAAAATTATTCAGTTCATTAAACTTTTAACTGCGAATTGCCAGTTTGCTTGAAAATATTTTTCAAGAGTTTTCTAAACTTTTTGAATAAATTTTAGCTTTTTATATGTAAATATTTCAATACATTTTTTTT
>NW_024392576.1:0-1051 GCF_016617805.1 Bactrocera tryoni
TTTTATACTCTCGCAACAATGTTGCTAACGAGAGAATAATATAGTTTCAATTGACATAACAGTTTGTTTGTAAGTCCTAAAACTAAAAAGGAATCAGATATAGGGTTATATATACAAGTCAGGGTGACGAGTAAGAGTCAGTGTCTGTCTGTCAAATCCGTCGTCTGTCCGTCCGTCCGTACAAGCTGTAACTTGAGTAAAAGTGAGATATATCATGATGAAACTTGGTACACGTATTCCTTGGCTCCATAAGAAGGTTAAGTTCGAAGATGGGCAAAATCGGCCCACTGCCACGCCCACAAAAATGGCGGAAACCGAAAACCTATAAAGTGTCATAACTAAGCCATAAATAAAGATATTAAAGTGAAATTTGGCACAAAGGATCGCATTAGGGAGGGACATATTTGGACGCAATTTTTTGGAAAAGTGGGACGTGGCCCCGCCCCCTACTAAGTTTTTGTACATATCTCGGAAGCAGCTACTATAGCTATGTCAACCAAACTCTACAGAGTCGTTTTCTTCAGGTATTTCCTATGCAGTTCAAAATGGAAGAAATCGGATAATAACCACGCCCACCTCCCATACAAGGTTATGTTCAAAATCACTAAAAGTGCGTTAACCGACTAACAAAAAACGTCAGAAACACTAAATTTTACGGAAGAAGTGGCAGAAGGAAACTGCACCCAGGCTTTTTTTAAAAATTGAAAATGGGCGTGGCGCTCGCTTACTTATGGACCAAAAAGCATATCTCCAGGAACTGCTAGACCGATTTCAATGAAATTCGGTATATAATATTTTCTTAACACCCTGATGACATGTACGAAATATGGCTGAAATCGGTTCACAACCACGCCTTCTTCCAATATAAACTATTATTTTGAATTCCATCTGATGCCCTTCTTTTGTATAATACGAGTATAAACATTAGGAACCAATGATGATTAGCGGAATAAAACTTTACACAAATACGGTATTTGAAAAATATGTAAATGACGGATAATGAAATCTCGATTATCACTTTATCATGCGAGTATAAAATATTCGGTGACAC
>NW_024392577.1:0-897 GCF_016617805.1 Bactrocera tryoni
AAGTTTGTCACGAAGTTTGTAACACCGAGAAGGAATCGTCAGAGACCCTATAAAGTATATATATAAATGATCAGTATGTTGAGCTGAGTCGATTTAGCCATGTCCGTCTGTCTGTCTGCCCGTCTGTCCGTCCGTCTGTCTGTATATATACGAACTAGTCCCTCAGTTTTTAAGATTTCCTTTTGAAATTTTGCAAACGTCATTTTCTCTTCAAGAAGCTGCTCATTTGTCGGAACGGCCGATATCGGACCACTATAACATATAGCTGCCATACAAACTGAACGATCGGAAAAAAGTTCTTGTCTGGAAAACTTTTGCATTTGCAAAGATACAATCATGAAATTTGGTATGGATTATTATCTAAATCAACGATGTAATTTTCGAAGAAATTGTTCTGATCGGATAACTGTAGCATATAGCTGCCATACAAACGGAACGGTCGGAAAAAATTTCTTGTAAGGAAATATTTTGCCTTTGACAAGATACATTCACGAAATTTGGTATATATTATTTTCTGAAGCAACAATGTAATCTCCGAAGAAATTGTTTAGATCGGTTAACTATAGCATATAGCTGCCATACAACTGAACGATCGGAAAAAAGTTCTTGTATGGAAAACGTTTGCATTTGACAAGATATATTCACGAACTTTGGTGTAAATTATTTTCTAAGGCAACAATGTAATCTCCGAAGAAATTGATCAGATCGGTTTACTATAGCATAAAGCTGCCATACAAACTGAACGATCGGAAAAAAGTTTTTGTATGGAAAACTTTTGCATTTGACAAGATTTATTCACGAAATTTGGTATAGATTATTTGCTAAAGCCACACTGTAATCTCCGAAGAAATTGTTTAGATCGGTTAACTATAGCATATAGCTGCCATACAACTGAAC
>NW_024392578.1:0-2393 GCF_016617805.1 Bactrocera tryoni
CACTGCCGTTATGGCTTTATGTCCACTTCAGTAAGATGAAGAAGGTAAATTAACTTAAATATGTTACACTAATGAATTAAAGCAACTCAATATCAATTGCTTAATGTGTATATACAAGAAAACCGACTTTATACCTAAATATAAGATTGTGGAATTCTTCCAAATGCACTGCCGTTATGGCTTTATGTCAACTTCAGTAAGATGAAGAATGTTAATTAACTTAAATAAGTGAAGTAAATGATTTGAAGCAACTCAATATCGATTGCTAAATGTGTATATACAAGAAAATCGACTTTATACCTTAAAATAGGATTGTGGAATTCTTCCAAATGCACTGCCGTTATGGCTTTATGTCTACTTCAGTAAGATTAAGACGGTAAGAGAACTTAAATATGTTAAACTAGTGATTCGAAGCAACTCAATATCGATTGCTAAATGTGAATATACAAGAAAATCGACTTTATGCCTTAAAATAGGATTGTGGAATTCTTCCAAATGCACTGCCGTTATGGCTTTATGTCTACTTCAGTAAGATTAAGACGGTAAGAGAACTTAAATATGTTAAACTAGTGATTCGAAGCAACTCAATATCGATTGCTAAATGTGAATATACAAGAAAATCGACTTTATGCCTTAAAATAGGATTGTGGAATTCTTCCAAATGCACTGCCGTTATGGCTTTATGTCTACTTCAGTAAGATTAAGACGGTAAGAGAACTTAAATATGTTAAACTAGTGATTTGAAGCAACTCAATATCGATTGCTAAATGTGAATATACAAAAAAATCGACTTTATACCTTAATATAGGATTGTGGAATTCTTCCAAATGCACTGCCGTTATGGCTTTATGTCCACTTCAGTAAGATTAAGAAGGTAAGAGAACTTAAATATGTTAAACTAGTGATTTGAAGCAACTCAATATCGATTGCTAAATGTGAATATACAAAAAAATCGACTTTATACCTTAATATAGGATTGTGGAATTCTTCAAAATGCACTGCCGTTATGGCGTTATGTCCACTTCAGTAAGATTAAGAAGGTAAGAGAACTTAAATATGTGAAACTAGTGATTCGAAGCAACTCAATATCGATTGCTAAATGTGAATATACAAGAAAATCGACTTTATACCTTAATATAGGATTGTGGAATTCTTCCAAATGCACTGCCGTTATGGCTTTATGTCCACTTCAGTAAGATGAAGAAGGTAAATGAACTTAAATATGTTAAACTAATGATTAGAAGCAACTCAATATCGATTGCTAAATGTGAATATACAAGAAAATCGACTTTATACCTTAATATAGGATTGTGGAATTCTTCCAAATGCACTGCCGTTATGGCTTTATGTCCACTTCAGTAAGATGAAGAAGGTAAATTAACTTAAATATGTTAAACTAATGATTCGAAGCAACTCAATATCGATTGCTAAATGTGTATATACAAGAAAATCGACTTTATACCTTAATATAGGATTGTGGAATTCTTCCAAATGCACTGTCGTTATGGCTTTATGTCCACTTCAGTAAGATGAAGAAGGTAAATTAACTTAAATATGTTAAACTAATGATTCGAAGCAACTCAATATCGATTGCTAAATGTGTATATACAAGAAAATCGACTTTATACCTTAATATAAGATTGTGGAATTCTTCCAAATGCACTGCCGTTATGGCTTTATGTCCACTTCAGTAAGATGAAGAAGGTAAATTAACTTAAATATGTTAAACTAATGATTCGAAGCAACTCAATATCGATTGCTAAATGTGAATATACAAGAAAATCGACTTTATACCTTAATATAAGATTGTGGAATTCTTCCAAATGCACTGCCGTTATGGCTTTATGTCCACTTCAGTAAGATGAAGAAGGTAAGAGAACTTAAATATGTTAAACTAATGATTTGAAGCAACTCAATATCGATTGCTAAATGTGAATATACAAGAAAATCGACTTTATGCCTTAATATAGGATTGTGGAATTCTTCCAAATGCACTGTCGTTATGGCTTTATGTCCACTTCAGTAAGATGAAGAAGGTTAATTAACTTAAATATGTTAAACTAATGATTCGAAGCAACTCAATATCGATTGCTAAATGTGAATATACAAGAAAATCGACTTTATACCTTAATATAGGATTGTGGAATTCTTCCAAATGCACTGTCGTTATGGCTTTATGTCCACTTCAGTAAGACGAAGAAGGTTAATTAACTTAAATATGTTAAACTAATGATTTGAAGCAACTCAATATCGATTGCTTAATGTGAATATACAAGAAAATCGACTTTATGCCTTAATATAGGATTGTGGAATTCTTCCAAATGCACTGTCGTTATGTAAGATTAAGAAGGTAAGTGAACTTAAATATGTTATACTGATGATTTGAAGCAACT
>NW_024392579.1:0-3711 GCF_016617805.1 Bactrocera tryoni
ATCTATAGGTATCTGATGAACGACACAATCCTCATTAAAGAAAGATTCATCAACTTTGATGTCGTACAGTTGATACAATGGACTCGGTACTAAGCATCTTAGCCATATTTTAATATTTCTCTTGTTTATTATACCTGTCAAGTAGCTTGATCGATGAATTTTTTTTCTCTTGATATGAACGTAAACACAGTGATCGTCGTCAATGTTCCTGGGCAAGTGATTGACCATTGTATTGACATCCACTGGAACATTGTCAAGTCATCTTTAAACCATAATATATCACATACACAACACGTAAAACCGAATGGATTATTTATAAAATCATGGTGAAAGTTCTTATGTGCAGTTTTAAACTTATTAAAGTCTGAATATTGTAATCGATCACCACTATGTACATCACAATCAGGAGGAGGATGAGTCGAAGTCGTTGCAATAGTTCATTCTCTGGATTATTTACACTATCGTCCACACTGTCACGTAAGAGGTTAGCACGTGTTTGCCTCCGTTCCCTGCTATCTCGTTCAATTTCAGTTCTACTTTTTTTCCGTTTTCTATTCTGATGTATTCCTTCACTCGCCCGTTTTTTCTCCCGCCACGTTTTTGTCCTTTCTGCACCCGACTTCGGCATATTTGCACAAAACTCTCGATTTAAGTAATGAAGACACGCACAAAACCAAAATACGTTGCTTCTGATCACTGTGTTAGAAACCAACAGCTGTTTTCCGCGATCGCGACGCCGCCTGAACGCAGAGAATGACATGAAAGACAGAAAGTCTTCCGTCTCATTCTCGCCGAATACACGAAGGCCTCTCACTCTCGCCCGATAGACAAGACGTAAGGTAGTCCGTCTCACTCTCGCTCGATCCCCGGAGGCCCCTCACATTTACTTACAACGTTAGAGCGAGCGTCACCAAAAAAATTGCCGATCGAGATTTCAAATGTCGTGGCAATAGTGTTAAAAAAAAAATTTAGTTTTTTGAGGAAAATCACATTTTTTAAACTTTGTCAACGCTCTAGCGGCTAAAGTATTTGACCTAGGTGAGTTAAATAAAAGGCATTGGTTAGACAAATTGAAGGGCTTCGTGGAAAACTAGCACTTGTCCCTTAAGCCCCACCAGGGTCGTGGCAATAGTGTTCACAAAAATGTATTTTTTTGAGAAAAATCACATTTTTTTTTAATTTTTAAAAGGTCTAGCGGATTAAGTATTTGACTTAGGTGAGTCAAATAAATTTCGTTGGTTAGACAAATCGAAGTGCTTCTAGGAAAACTAATACTTGTCCCCCAAACCCCACCAGGGTCGTGGCAATAGTGTTCACAAACAATGTAGTTTTTTGAGAAAAATCACATTTTTTAAACTTTGTAAACGCTCTAGCGGCTAAAGTATTTGACCTTGGCGAGTGAAATATATCGCATTGGTTAGACAAATCAAAAACTTACAGGAAAACTAGCACTCGTCCCCTAAGCGCTACCAGGGCTTGGCAATATGGAGTATAGGGGGCAGGTGCTAGTTTTTATGAAAGCTCTTCACACTAGCTAACCGGGGCAATTTATTTGACTTACCTGGGTCAAATACTTAACCCGCTACAGAGTTTATAAAGTTAAAAAAATATGATTTTTCTGAAAAAACTACATTGTTTGTGAACACTGTTGCCAAGTCCCTTTTAGCGCTTAGGGGACGAGTGCTAGTTTTCCTGTAAGTTTTTGATTTGTCTAACCAATGCCATATATTTCACTCGCCTAGGTCAAATACTTTAGCCGCCAGAGCGTTTACCAAGTTAAAAATAATGTGATTTTTCTCAAAAAACTACATTATTTGTGAACACTATTGCCACGCACCTGGTGGAGTATACGGGGTGTTAATAAAGGTTATTGCAGTTTGCGTCACTTATTCCTTACCTCGGGTGGGGGGCAATAAGTGATAGCTAACGGGAAGTAAAATGTGTAATTAAAAAATAATCTTTTCTGTTGAGATTTTCTTTCAAATCTGATTTTTAGTTTGTATTTTTCTTGCTAATATACAAATTTTAAAACTATCTTATCTAACTAAATATATGCGTATGTGTGTATGTTACAGCACACCACATGGGGTTGTTTCCAGTATACCATTTAATACATGTGTGTGTGTGTGCTGTCATATAATTTATGTTGTATGGTTTGGGCTGTTTTCAAGTGCACAAGTGCATTTGTAAGTAAATATGTTTATATTACATATCTTGAGTGCATGCGAGTTGTATTTAAATGCATACGTGCCTCATGTACATATGTATGTATATGTGTTGCCTCTGTCTTGTCTAATATATGTATGTGGACTGTATAACTTACTATTGTTCAAGTAATTTGAACATACTGCCGAGGGCCAAAAAATGTGGTTACAATAATATAATAATTAAATTTTTTTTTTTAGATTACATTTATACAATTAATTACAAATTATGTGTTTGTGCGATTAGAAAGATTAATCGTAATATTGCCTTTTGGCTTGGATTTGTAGCGTACATAACATATAAATAAAATTACAATTATTATAATAACTAATATAAGAGATATGTGTCCGCTATGATTTTTTAGATTTAAATCCCTTAAATTAAAATCATTATTACTTAGTCTATTGATCTGCTCCTTAATTTGTTCGACATCTTTGTTGTTGTTGATCTGAAGCGGTACAATTTTGTCTTCTGTAATATCATGTATTACTGATATTATTGGATCTTGTATTAAGCTGATTGTATTTTGCGTTGTAAATATTTGATGACTTGACAATGTGATACCTTCGTATCCGGCTGTGCAACCTGCTTCAATGGAAAGAACACCTTGTGCTGGGATTTCTATTATTTCTCTTTTACCACCTAGACAGTCGACATGCAATGTAGATCGTTTGAATACTTTGAAAATCCACGTGTTGTCTGGATTAAGCTCCGCCCAGAACGGTGTCTTCTTTGTCTCTTCATACTGACAGTCTGCATGGCTAGTGTTGAATAGTGCTGAAAGCTCGCAAGTTTGTTCTATTGCAGGCTGCCATGGTGTTTTTCCTTTACAGATAAGGTGTTTGTTTAGGCTTCTTGTACACATATTGAGCTGAGCTTGGGATATAAAGAAATACGAATTAAGCCCAAAGTTATAAATTAAAAATTCATTTCTTAATTTCGCTTTTACAACACGTCTTTTATATTCGGAAGGAATGGCTACCAATTTGAAAACTTCCGATGACTCACTCTGCATCAATGGTATCTCTCCTTTAATTATTAATTTTTGGTCAATAATAATACCTCTTGCTTCCATGAGATTGTAAACATCACGTAATTGACTGTCGCTTTGTTGTCCAGGAATTTGAAGTTTTGCTGGTAATTTTTCTTTAAAGCGCATCAATTCTTCACTCAGTTGTAAGAGAGTTAAAAAAGCTGGATTAATTCTTCCATGATTCAAATCGATTAGTAATTCAGTTATGGATCTTTGTGTGTTTTCAGATTCGCTCATAAGAATGCTAATTTGTGTTACCAGCATTTGAAATTGTATAGCCATTTTATCTCGATTAATATCTTTTATTATCTTAGAATGATATTTATTAATTTGAGTTTGAAGTTTTGTAAATTGCTCATTTACTTCATATATATTCTTGTTGATAATATTTGCTGTCGAATTGATTACAAAATTTGCCTTGAAACCTTCTTTTAAATGTTTTTGGTTGCTGAGTAGAATTTTTTAGATTAGAT
>NW_024392580.1:0-1171 GCF_016617805.1 Bactrocera tryoni
CAACGATTGGAATTTAAGTGTGCTCTAAGGCCCAATCCATAAAAAAGGAGACCCCACTAATCTGCGCGCCAACTACCGTGGATTAGCCTCCTCAACATCGCATATAAGGTTCTATCGAGCGTATTGTGTGAAAGATTAAAGCCCACCGTCAACAAACTGATTGGACCTTATCAGTGTGGCTTCAGACCTGGAAAATCAACAACCGACCAGATATTCACCATGCGCCAAATCTTGGAAAAGACCCGTGAAAGGAGAATCGACACACACCACGTCTTCGTCGATTTCAAAGCTGCTTTCGACAGCACGAAAAGGAGCTGCCTTTATGCCGCGATGTCTGAAATTGGTATACCCGCAAAACTTATACGGCTGTGTAAACTGACGTTGAGCAACACCAAAAGCTCCGTCAGGATCGGGAAGGACCTCTCCGAGCCGTTCGATACCAAACGAGGTTTCAGACAAGGCGACTCCCTATCGTGCGACTTCTTCAACCTGCTCCTGGAGAAAATAGTTCGAGCTGCAGAACTAAATAGAGAAGGTACCATCTTCTATAAGAGTGTACAGCTGCTGGCGTATGCCGATGATATCATCGGCCTCATGATATCATCGGCCTCAACACCCGCGCCGTTAGTTCTGCTTTCTCCAGCCTGGACAAGGAAGCACAGAAAATGGGTCTGGCAGTGAACGAGGGCAAAACGAAATATCTCCTGTCATCAAACAAACAGTCGTCGCACTCGCGACTTGGCTCTCACGCCACTGTTGACAGTCATAACTTTGAAGTTGTAGATAATTTCGTCTATTTAGGAACCAGCATTAACACCACTAATAATGTCAGCCTGGAAATCCAACGCAGGATTGCTCTTGCCAACAGCTGCTACTTCGGACTGAGTAGGCAATTGAAAAGTAAAGTCCTCTCTCGACGAACAAAAGCTAAACTCTATAAGTCGCTCATAATTCCCGTCCTGCTATATGGTGCAGAGGCTTGGGCGATGACAGCAACCGATGAGTCGACGTTGCGAGTTTTCGAGAGAAAAGTTCTGCGAAAGATTTATGGTCTTTTGCGCATTGGCCACGGCGAATATCGCATCCGATGGAACGATGAGCTGTACGAGATATATGACGACATTGACATAGTTCAGCGAATTAAAAGACAGCGGCTACGCTGGCTAGGTCA
>NW_024392581.1:0-641 GCF_016617805.1 Bactrocera tryoni
GTACATGTCATCAGGGTGTTAAGAAAATATTATATACCGCATTTCATTGAAATCGGTCTAGTAGTTCCTGAGATATGGTTTTTGGTCCATAAGTGGGCGAAGCCACTCCCATTTTCAATTTTTAAAAAAAGTCTGGGTGCAGCTTCCTTCTGCAATTTCTTCCGTAAAATTTAGTGTTTCTGACGTTTTTTGTTAGTCGGTTAACGCACTTTTAGTGATTTTCAACATAACCTTTGTATGGGAGGTGGGCGTGGTTATTATCCGATTTCTTCCATTTTCGGACTGTATATGGAAATGCCTGAAGGAAATGACTCTATAGAGTTTGGTTGACATAGCTATAGTAGTTTCCGAGATATGTACAAAAAACTTAGTAAGGGGCGGGGCCACGCCCACTTTTCCAAAAAACAAATTACGTCCAAATATGCTCCTCCCTAATGCGATCCTTTGTGGGCCCATTTTGCCCATCTTTGAACTTAACCTGTATATGGAGCCAAGAAATACGTGTACCAAGTTTCATCATGATATCTCAATTTTTACTCAAGTTGCAGCTTGCACGGACGGACGGACGGAGAGACAGACATCCGGATTTCAACTCTACTCGTCACCCTGATCACTTTGGTATATATGTATAACCCTATATC
>NW_024392582.1:0-1181 GCF_016617805.1 Bactrocera tryoni
CTCTCAAAAATACTTTTATTATAATAACGGGGCATCTCTGCCTGTGCAGACTCCACATTGATTATTGTTTACTAGATATAGAATACTACATAGTTTGCCATATATGGTAAGCTAGAAGCTGTCTCTTCAGCAGTTTAACAGCGCAGTTTTCATTTATATGAAAATTTCGAAGAGACAACATATTCCATTTCCACATATACCGACGGCATTTTAATTTCGGTAATAAGAAATTTACAGCTGCTGGCGTATGCTGATGATATTGATATCATCGGCCTTAACACCCGCGCCGTTAGTTCTGCTTTCTCCATACTGGACAAGGAAGCAAAACAAATGGATCTGGCAGTGAACGAGGGCAAGACGAAATATCTCCTGTCATCAAACAAACAGTCGTCGCACTCGCGACTTGGCACTCACGTCACTGTTGACAGTCATAACTTTGAAGTTGTAGATAATTTCGTTTATCTTAAGAACCAGCGTAAACACCACCAACAAAGTCAGCCCAGAAATCCAACGCAGGATAACTCTTGCCAACAGGTGCTACTTCGGACTGAGTAGGCAATTGAAAAATAAAGTCCTCTCTCGACGAACAAAAGCCAAACTCTATAAGTCGCTCATAATTCCCGTCCTGCTATATGGTGCAGAGGCTTAGACGATGACAACAGTTGATGAGTCGACGTTGCGAGTTTTCGAGAAAAAATTTCTGCGAAAGATTTATGGTCCTTTGCGCATTGGCCCCGGCGAATATCGCATTCTATGGAATGATGAGCTGTGTGAGATATATGACGACATTGACATAGTTCAGCTAATTAAAAGACAGCGGCTACGCTGGCTAGGTCATGTTGTCCGAATGGACGAAAACACTCCAGCTCTGAAAGTATTCGACGCTGTACCCGCCGGGGGAAGCAGAGGAAGAGGAAGACCTCCACTCCGTTGGAAGGACCAGTTGGAGAAGGACCTGGCTACGCTTGGAATATCCAATTGGCACCACCTAGCGAAAAGGAGAAACGACTGGCGCGCTGTTGTTAACTCGGCTATAATCGCGTAAGCGGTGTCTACGCCAACTAAGAAGAAGAATATGAAAATTAGAAGAGCGAGTTAAGGCGGTTGTGTTATATTATAAAAATAAAGTACAATTTCAAAATAACATTTAATATTTAGTTTAATATTGTTAATTTATAGAA
>NW_024392583.1:0-1998 GCF_016617805.1 Bactrocera tryoni
AAATTTTCACGTTATTAGTATTCATAAGGCAATAACGGCTTTGCATTTGGGAAAACTGCATAATATTAAGTATATATTCTAAATCGATGTACTTCTTGTTTGTATATACACATTGAGCAATCGCTATGAGAATAGCGTGAAAAAACGAACTTCACAAATTCAATCCAATTATATTTTTCACGTTATAAGAGTATTGCCAAAGCAATAACGGCACTGCAATTGGAAAAACTGCAGAATCTTACGTTTTGTTTAAAATCGATTTTCTTGTTGTTTGTATATACACATTGAATAAGCGATATGAGAATGGTGTGAAAAAGCCATCTTCACAAATTCTAGCTAATTTAACTTTTTAAGGTTATTTGAGTATCCATAAAGCAATAACTGCACTGAATTTGGAAAAACTGCCGAATCTTACGTTTTGGTTCAAAATCGTTTTTGTTAATGTTTGTATATACACATTGTTCAATCGATATGAGAACAGCGTGAAATAATTAACATCACAAATTCAAACTAATTTAACTTATTCACGTTATTAGAGTATTCATAAAGCAATAACCTCACTCTATTTGGAAAAACTGCAGAGTCTTATGTTTTGGTTCAAAATCGATGTTTTTGTTATTTGTATATACACATTGAGCAATCAATATGAGAATAGCTTGTAAAAAAAATAACTTCACAAATACAAGCCAATTTAAATTTTTCACGTTATTAGAGTATTCATAAAGCAATAACGGCACTGCATTTGGAAAAACTGCAGAATCTTACGTTTTGGTTCAAAATCGATTTTCTTGTTGTTTGTATATACACATTGAGCAATCGATATGAGAATAGCGTGAAAAAGCCAACTTCACAAATTCAAGCTAATTTAACTTTTTCACGTTATTAGAGTATTCATAAAACAATGACGGCACTGCATTTGGAAAAACTGCAGAATCGCTATGAGAAAAGCGTGAAAAAACAAACTTCATAAATTCAAGCCAAATTATCTTTTTCAGGTTATTAGAATATTCATGAAGCAATAACTGCACTGCATTTGGAAAAACTGCCGAATCTTATGTTTTGGTTAAAAATCGTTTTTGTTATTGTTTGTATATACAAATTGTGCAATCGATATCAGAATAGCGTGAAAAAACGCACTTCACAAATTCAAGCTAATTTGACTTTTCCACGTTATAAGCGTACTCATGAAGCAATAACGGCACTGCATTTCCTTGTTGTTTGTATATACACATTGAGCAATCGATATGAGAATAGCGTGAAAAAACTGCCTTCACAAATTCAAGCTTATTTAAATTTTCACGTTATTGGTATTCATAAAGCAATAACGGCTTTGCATTTGGAAAAACTGCAGAATCATAAGTATTGATTCTAAATCGATGTACTTGTTGTTTGTATATACACATTGAGCAATCGATATGAGAATAGCGTGAAAAAACTAACTTCACAAATTCAAGCTAATTTAACTTTTTCACGTTATTAGAGTATTCATAAAGCAATAACGGCACTCCATTTGGAAAAACTGCAGAATCTTATGTATTGGTTCAAAATCGATTTTTTTTTTGTTTGTATATACACATTGAGCAAGCGATATGAGAATAGTGTGAAAAAGCCAACTTCACAAATTCTAGCTAATTTAACTTTTTAACGTTATTAGAGTATTCATAAAGCAATAACGGCACTGCATTTGGAAAAACTGCAGAATCTTATGTTTTGGTTCTAAATCGATTTACTTGTTGTTTGTATATACACATTGAGCAATCGATATGAGAATAGCGTGAAAAAACTAGCTTCACAAATGCAAGCTAATTTAACTTTTTCACGTTATTAGAGTATTCATAAAGCAATAACGGCACTCCATTTGGAAAAACTGCCGAATCTTATGTATTGGTTCAAAATCGTTTTTTTTTTTGTTTGTATATACACATTGAGCAATCGATATCAGATTAGCGTGAAAAAATTAACTTCACAAATTCAAGCTAATTTAATTTTTCACGTTAT
>NW_024392584.1:0-1513 GCF_016617805.1 Bactrocera tryoni
TTAAAATTTTCATTTTGAAAAGTGACATAAGAAAATATTTACCTATTCCACAAACTTTTGAACTTAAAAAAAAAAAAAAAAAACATTGAGGAGTTTTGTTCGAGAATTTGGAGAACAATATTTTTCAATGAGATAATGGCTTTAAGTCGCAGATTTTAATACTATTACATCGATAATAAAGTCACCTAAGCGTAGTGTTAAAAAATTTTGCATTTTTTCTGATAAAAGGTTTAACTTTTGTTGAAAATAATATTTTATTTTTTCAGACGTCTTTTCAATGTTCGTTTTTTTTATCTAAACCAGTTGAATGTCGTCAGAACATTCTCTCAAACAACCTTTGGCAAATAATGTTTTCAGTGAAGGATACTGTTTATAGTCATAATTGTTTGACAATGGCGATTGTGAGTAATAGTATAAGTACATATGTATGTGTATTCTAATACAGTAAAAGCTTGTTTTGGTAAGATATTTCTTATATTGTATATTTGTAAAGATTCTCCGAATATCTCCTCGGAATAATTTTTAGAATTTTTGAAAAAGCTATAAATTTGCCACGAAGTTTGTAACATCCAGATAGAAACGTCGGAGACTCTGAAAGTTTACTTAACGTGATGAGATGCGTCGGTTTAGATATGTCAGTCTGTCTGTCTACGTGTATACATGCGTACTAGTATTTTTTTATGAGGTATTAATCTAAAATTTTGCATACCTTCTTTTCTACTTAAGAAGCTTGTCGTTTGTCTGAATCTCAGATATCGGGCATTATAACATATGATTACCATACAAACTGAAAAATCATAATCTAGTTCTTGTATGATTTTTTTTTATTTAATAAAAAATATGGTCATAAATAACGACGAGTTTCAGTAGAAGTTAATTTATTTACATAAAATTTATGTAGATTATTTTATAAAAAATATTTTTTTTTTATTTTCAAAGTTTAAATATTCAAAAATATGCCTATATAAGGATCTTTTAAATTCAAATTATTTTCGGAGATATTGTAGGTGTTATGCTGATCCAGCATCTAAACTGGTTCGGCCGTATCTGAAAGTTTAAAGGTGTTTTTTCCAAACTGTCTTTTCTAAAAGCATATCCACAATTTCTCTAGTTCTACTGTCTTTTTAAAATTTAGCTATGTGCAAAAAACTCAAAACAGTCAAAACAGTTAAAAAGTTGTAATTATTGGTTTCAGATTGCTAGGAGGGTTGGTATCGTGGTTTTTTTCCTGTGTTCTTGTAATGTTACAAAATAACTAATAAAAACATGTATAGTAAAGCAAGTAAAGAAGTTCGGGTACAACCGAACATTTCATACTCCTGTAACTTGCAAGAATCAAAGCCAGGGAAATACCTTCAGATGTAAAACACCAACCAGAGGAACGGAATTCAAGCAACTTTACATACAGTATATATATAGTATCTCATAACTGACTGACAAATTCGGCATAAGCTTATTCAGAAAAACGAAAATAATTATATGTAGTATATGTAAGTGGAGGGAGGGGGGTAGT
>NW_024392585.1:0-4221 GCF_016617805.1 Bactrocera tryoni
TGCATTAGTTAGCTATGTCGAATAACTTCCAGGAAAACTAACACTTGCCCCCCTGAACCCTACCAGGGCGTGGTAATAGTGTTCACACGAAATGTAGTTTTTGAGAAAAATCACATTTTTTTTAATTTTGTAAACGCTATAGCGGCTAAAGTATTTGACATAGGTGGGCCAAATTTATTGCGTTAGTTAGCTAAGTCGAAGGGCTTCCAGAAAAACTAGCACTCGCCCCATGAACCCTACCAGGGGCGTGGCAATAGTGTTCACAAGAAATGTAGTTTTTGAGAATAATCAAATTTTTTTTAACATTTTAAACGCTCTAGCGGCTAAAGTGTTTAAGCTAGGTGGGTCAAATACATTGCATTAGTTAGCTATGTCGAAGAACTTCCAGGAAAACTAACACTTACCCCCTAAACCCTACCAGGGGCGTGGCAATAGTTTTCACAATAAATGTAGTTTTTTGAGAAAAATCACTTTTTTTTTTACTTTTTAAACACTCTAGCGGCGTAAGTATTTAACCTAGGTGGGTCAGGTATATTTCATTAGTTAGCTATGTCGAATAACTTCCAGGAAAACTAGCACTTGCCCCCTGAACCCTACCAGAAGCGTGGTAAGAGTGTTCACAAAAAATGTAGTTTTTGAGAAAAATCACATTTTTTTTAATTTTGTAAACGCTATAGCGGCTAAAGTATTTGACATAGGTGGGTCAAATATATTGCATTAGTTAGCTATGTCGAAGAACTTCCAGGAAAACTAGCACTTGCCCCCTAAACCCTACCAGGGGCGTGGCAATAGTGTTCACAAGAAATGTAGTTTTTTGAGAAAAATCAAATTTTTTTTAACATTTTAAACGCTCTAGCGGCTAAAGTATTTAACCTAGGTGGGTCAAATATATTGCATTAGTTAGCTATGTCGAAGAACTTCCAGGAAAACTAGCACTTGCCCCCTAAACCCTACCAGGGGCGTGGCAATAGTGTTCACAATAAATGTAGTTTTTTGAGAAAAATCACTTTTTTTTTAACTTTTTAAACGCTCTAGCGGCTAAAGTATTTAACCTAGGTGGGTCAGACATATTGCATTAGTTAGCTATGTCGAAGGGATTCCAGAAACACTAGCACTCGCCCCATGAACCCTACCAGGGGCGTGGCAATAGTGTTCACAATAAATGTAGTTTTTTGAGAAAAATCACATTTTTTTTAACTTTTTAAACGCTATAGCGGCTAAAGTATTTGACCTAGGTGGGTCAAATATATTGCATTAGTTAGCCATGTCGAAGAGCTTCCAGGAAAACTAGCACTCGCCCCATGAACCCTACCAGGGGCGTGGTAATAGTGTTCACAAAAAATGTAGTTTTTGAGAAAAATCACATTTTTTTTTAACTTTTTAAACGTTCTAGCGGCTAAAGTATTTAACCTAGGTGGGTCAAATATATTGCATTAGTTAGCCATGTCTAAGAGCTTCCAGGAAAACTAGCACTTGCCCCCTAAACCCTACCACCGGCGTGGTAATAGTGTTCACAAAAAATGTAGTTTTTGAGAAAAATCACATTTTTTTAACTTTTTAAACGCTCTAGCGGCTTAAGTATTTAACCTAGGTGGGTCAAATATATTGCATTAGTTAGCTATGTCGAAGAACTTCCAGGAAAACTAGCACTCGCCCCATGAACCCTACCAGGGGCGTGGTAATAGTGTTCACAAAAAATGTAGTTTTTGAGAAAAATCACATTTTTTTTTAACTTTTTAAACGCTCTAGCGGCTAAAGTATTTAACCTAGGTGGGTCAAATATATTGCATTAGTTAGCTATGTCGAAGAACTTCCAGGAAAACTAGCACTTGCCCCCTAAACCCTACCAGGGGCGTGGTAATAGTGTTCACAAAAAATGTAGTTTTTGAGAAAAATCACATTTTTTTTAACTTTTTAAACGCTCTAGCGGCTTAAGTATTTAACCTAGGTGGGTCAAATATATTGCATTAGTTAGCTATGTCTAAGAACTTCCAGGAAAACTAGCACTTGCCCCCTAAACCCTACCAGGGGCGTGGCAATAGTGTTCACAATAAATGTAGTTTCTTGAGAAAAATCACTTTTTTTTTACTTTTTTAACGCTCTGGCGGCTAAAGTATTTAACCTAGGTGGGTCAAATATATTGCATTAGTCAGCCATGTCTAAGAACTTCCAGGAAAACTAGCATTTGCCCCCTAAACCCTACCAGGGGCGTGGTAATAGTGTTCACAAAAAATGTAGTTTTTGAGAAAAATCACATTTTTTTTAACTTTTTAAACGCTCTAGCGGCTTAAGTATTTAACCTAGGTGGGTCAAATATATTGCGTTAGTTAGCTATGTCGAAGAACTTCCAGGAAAACTAGCACTTGCCCCCTAAACCCTACCAGGGGCGTGGCAATAGTGTTCACAAAAAATGTAGTTTTTGAGAAAAATCACATTTTTTTTAACGTTTTAAACGCTCTAGCGGCTAAAGCATTTAACCTAGGTGGGTAAAATATATTGCATTAGTTAGCCATGTCGAAGAACTTCCAGGAAAACTAGCACTCGCCCCCTAGGCCCTACCAGGGGCGTGGTAATAGTGTTCACAAAAAATGTAGTTTTTGAGAAAAATCACATTTTTTTTTAACTTTTTAAACGCTCTAGCGTCTAAAGTACCTAAGTGGATCAAATAAAGTGCGTTAGTTAGCTAAATGGAAGGGCTTCCAGGAAAACTAGCACTCGCCCCCTAAACCCTACCAGGGGCGTGGTAATAGTGTTCACAACATGTAGTTTATGAGAAAAATCACATTTTTTTTAACTTTTTAAACGCTCTAGCGGCTTAAGTATTTAACCTAGGTGGGTCAAATATATTGCATTAGTTAGCCATGTCGAAGAACTTCCAGCAAAACTAGCACTCGCCCCCTAAACCCTACCAGGGGCGTGGCAATAGTGTTCACAATAAATGTAGTTTCTTGAGAAAAATCACATTTTTTTTAACATTTTAAACGTTCTAGCGGCTAAAGTATTTAACCTAGGTGGGTCAAATATATTGCATTAGTTAGCCATGTCTAAGAGCTTCCAGGAAAACTAGCACTCGCCCCCTAAACCCTACCAGGGGCGTGGCAATAGTGTTCACAAAAAATGTAGTTTTTGAGAAAAATCACATTTTTTTTTAACTTTTTAAACGCTCTAGCGTCTTAAGTATTTAACCTAGGTGGGTAAAATATTTTGCATTAGTTAGCCATGTCGAAGAACTTCCAGGAAAACTAGCACTCGCCCCCTAAACCCTACCAGGGGCGTGGCAATAGTGTTCACAAAAATGTAGTTTTTTGAGAAAAATCACATTTTTTTTTAACTTTTTAAACGCTCTAGCGGCTAAAGTATTTAACCTAGGTGGGTCAAATATATTGCATTAGTTAGCCATGTCTAAGAACTTCCAGGAAAACTAGCACTTGCCCCCTAAACCCTACCAGGGGCGTGGTAATAGTGTTCACAAAAAATGTAGTTTTTGAGAAAAATCACATTTTTTTTTACTTTGTAAACGCTCTAGCGTCTTAAGTATTTAACCTAGGTGGGTCAAATATATTACATTAGTTAGCTATATCGAAGAGCTTCCAGAAAAACTAGCACCTGCCCCCTAAACCCTACCACCGGTGTGGCAATAGTGTTCACAAAAAATGTAGTTTTTGAGAAAAATCACATTTTTTTTAACTTTTTAAACGCTCTAGCGGCTTAAGTATTTAACCTAGGTGGGTAAAATATATTGCATTAGTTAGCCATGTCGAAGAACTTCCAGGAAAACTAGCACTCGCCCCCTAAACCCTACCAGGGGCGTGGCAATAGTGTTCACAATAAATGTAGTTTCTTGAGAAAAATCACTTTTTTTTACCTTTTAAACGCTCTAGCGGCTAAAGTATTTAACCTAGGTGGGTAAAATATATTGCATTAGTTAGCCATGTCGAAGAACTTCCAGGAAAACTAGCAATCGTAGTGTTCACAAAAAATGTAGTTTTTGAGAAAAATTACATTTTTTTTAACTTTTTAAACGCTCTAGCGGCTTAAGTATTTAACCTAGGTGGGTAAAATATATTGCATTAGTTAGCCATGTCGAAGAACTTCCAGGAAAACTAGCACTCGCCCCCTAAACCCTACCAGGGGCGTGGCAATAGTGTTCACAATAAATGTAGTTTCTTGAGAAAAATAACTTTTTTTTACTTTTTAAACGCTCTGGCGGCTAAAGTATTT
>NW_024392586.1:0-2905 GCF_016617805.1 Bactrocera tryoni
AAATCCGTGCAACTGCGGACTCTACAGAAAGCCACCTATTTTGGCAAGACTGAACAATTTTTAAAGGGTCATGACCATCGTTTATTAGTTTGTATAGTTCTTTATATGCAGCTTGCCTTGATGAAGAACGGCTGAACCAATCATATGTTTCTTTAATAATGAATTCGAGATTCCTGGGTAAGAACTCCTTTGTTGCTGCGGAGACTGCTAATTGTAAGGAATGACAAATGCAGCGCACCAAAACTAGACTCGGTAGTTCTCTTTTCAGTTTGGCATACACACCGTTATTAACTCCAACCATGACTGCGGCATTGTCAGTTCCAATGCCCCATTAAATGTTTTTAGGGGCATACCGAATCGTCTGAGTGAGTGCTTTTAAGGCGGCAACAATACCGTCTGCATCACACTCGTAGAGCATTGGGATATCTAAACTCATCAACTGAATATAATTTTTTGGCGAGTGCAGCTGTAATATACATATGTATACCATAACAATTTCCCAATATCTATGAACTGCGATACGGTTGATTAATCAATCAATAAACTATAGGATTGATCTTTCAAAATCTTCTGTCAAATTTTGTGAAATATGAGGTACTAGAACGTTTTTAATAATTTACGTACATTTAGTCCTATGCAGGTGAATTTTGTCATCCTCCTTGTGCGTGTGATTAATCCCGTCTCCCAAATGATCCACTACACGAATACTATTATGTGCCGCTGTATATAATGTTAGCCTGGCTTTCTTTTTTCTTTTTCCCCACGCTTGTTACTTCAATAAATAATATTCGCCTGCAAAGGTCTTTCCTGTATACACTTAACATAAAGCTGAATTCGTATAAAATTTACGTACCTTTGAATTATGCAGGTGCTTTTTAGATAATCCATGATTCTTTAAATCTTCAAAATGATTTCTTAATAATGTACTACATAATTTACACTTTGCTACTGGACCGGCAGTGCTTTCCACTACTTGCAACCAGACCTTCAGTTCTGGTACTCTTAACCAAAAATCACGAAACTTTTGGGTGTACTGTGGCTTAGGCATAATTAATTAAATACCTACAATGAAATCAGGGGGCCTATTCTGTAACTCGATTCGAAAAAAAATTTACTCAAATTCGGATTTTTTATATTCTGTAACTCGATTTTCGGATTTTCCAGCCAATTTTCGAATAAAATATTCGTTAGCTTTTGAGTTGTAGAAAGCAAAAACGAAAATTGTACGTATTTATTCTGGCACAGGGTGGTACAACTTTCGGATAATTATAAAGTAGATCCGAATTTCGAATAGAATACATTTTCGAATAGAGATACAGAATAGGGCCCCAGGTTTTCATTCAAGTAAGATTAAGTAGTACGTATCCTCTATCAAAACAATAGCAAACTGTACTGTACTGTTGGTTTAGTTTAGTTTACTCACTGAACTGAACTGATCAACTGGTCTGACTGAGTACATTTTTAAATAAAATAACCAATAGGGGGTACTTTTCGCGAATCAAATCAAACTTAACTTAACCCAATGACCGTACAAATAACGTTCATAACCGTTTATTCAAGAAGTTTGTAGACAATAATCGGGGAATCCCCGACCCGACAGATTTAATTTGAGCAATGTTGCCTACATCCTAAACTTTTTTTAACTATAACGTATACAGAGCATTTTATGAATCACACTAGCGTTCAAATCCGTAAATTACCACTAACTGGAACAATCTAATCCACTATAAAATCCACTAGCCACTAAAACCAAAAAAATCTCGCTGTAAAGTATGCCTAAACCACCAGATCTAGTGGAAAATCCACTAAGTTGGCAACACTGCTGCCAACTATCAACTTAATAGAAAGTTTAACTTTTTTGATGTTATACATACTCAGAACATTTTGACATACGGCAGCTAGTTGTATTGTTTACAGTAACTTGAAATATTCATCTCGAGCAAAAAATGGATTAAATCGCGAGCACTTTCGTGCCATTTTTATTCGCAACTTTTATCTCAGCAACAGTTTATCGATGAATTTAATTCAATTTTTGGAGATAAAGCCTCATCAAAGAGCAGTGTTTACCATTGGTATGGTGAATTCAACAGAGGTCGCAGGTCACTGCAAGAAGAATTTCATGAAGGTCGTTCAAAATCAGTTTTTGTTCCGGAAACTATTGATGTTGTGCGCAAGCTAATACTGCTACTAAAAACGAATTGCTTCGAAACACTTCTATGAAATCGTGATTTTTGTGGTCGTGTGACATCGCGCATCGAAACAGTGTTTCGCAGTGAAGCGATAATGACGATCAAAATTATCGGAATGAACTTGACGAAACAAAATTACGTGTTATTAAATGTTACAATATAAGGATCATAAGCAATATTCATATTTTCAGCCACCAGGCTTGTATTTTCGCTTTATCGAAAAAAAAACTGTAAAATACTACATAAATATATCGTATTTTCTCGATGGTTGAGTCATTCCTTGACGTGTACTCAAATAATATTGAGTCAAGCAATCACAAAACTGTCCGAGAAGTTTTTTTTAGTACGAAATCTTATATTTCTAACGCCAGAACCTTCAAATTAAATTGTGAATGTTTATTATTCAATTTAATTCGAAAGAACATTCTTTGGCATTTATTTTTTGAAGATTATCTCTTTCATATGTTGGCCGCGACTACGTCTCAGATGGTCTACCCATTACTCCAATTTTCAACTTCGAGCATTTCGACTGGTAAATGGCGAAGTGTGATATTTTCCAAAGCCTGAACCGAAGCGGGATTGTCTGCATAGACTTTAGACTTTACGTATACTCGCAGGAAAACGTCTAACATTGTGATAGACCGATCCAAAACGTGCAATTATCTGATCACCGAAGTGTTCTCTCAATAAATCCATCGTTTGATGCAATGTGTGGG
>NW_024392587.1:0-1416 GCF_016617805.1 Bactrocera tryoni
AAATATGTAAAGTTCATATTTTTACGCAACTTGATATCGATTGCTTAATGTGTATGTATCAAAAAATCAATTCTACACCTTAATTTAGGATTGTTAAATTGTTCCAAATACATTGTCGCTATTGCTATAGGACAACTCTATGACAACTCCAATAACATCAAAACGGCTAATTTGCATAAATATGTAAAGTTCATATTTTTACGCATCTTGAGATCGATTGCATAATATGTATGTACCAAAAAATCAATTTTACACCTTAATTTAAGATTGTAAAATTGTTCCAGATACACTGTCGCTATTCCTATAGGGCAGCTCTATGACAACTCCAATAACATCAAAACGGCTAATTTGCATAAATATGTAAAGTTCATATTTTTACGCATCTTGAGATCGATTGCATAATATGTATGTACCAAAAAATCAATTTTACACCTTAATTTAAGATTGTAAAATTGTTCCAGATACACTGTCGCTATTGCTATAGGACAACTCTATGACAACTCCAATAACATCAAAACGGCTAGTTAGCATAAATATGTAAAGTTCATATTTTTACGCAACTTGATATCGATTGCTTAATGTGTATGTATCGAAAAATCGATTCTACACCTTAACTTAAGATTGTGAAATTGCTCCAAAGACACTGTCGTTATGGCTATACGACAACTCTATGAAAGCTCCAATAACATCAAAACGGCTAATTAACAGAAATATGTAAAGTTCATATTTTTACGCATCTTGATATCGATTGCTTAATGTGTATGTATGTACTAAAAAATCAATTCTACACCTTAATTTAGGATTGTTAAATTGTTCCAAATACATTGTCGCTATTGCTATAGGACAACTCTATGACAACTCCAATAACATCAAAACGGCTAATTTGCATAAATATGTAAAGTTCATATTTTTACGCATCTTGATATCGATTGCATAATATGTATGCATAATATGTACCAAAAAATCAATTTTACATCTTAATTTAAGATTGTAAAATTGTTCCAAATACACTGTCGCTATTGCTATAGAACAACTCTATGACAACTCCAATAACATCAAAACGGCTAATTTGCATAAATATGTAAAGTTCATATTTTTACGCATCTTGATATCGATTGCATAATATGTATGCATAATATGTACCAAAAAATCAATTTTACACCTTAATTTAAGATTGCAAAATTGTTCTAAATACACTGTCGCTATTGCTATAGAACAACTCTATTACAACTCCAATAACATCAAAACGGCTAATTTGCATAAATATGTAAAGTTCATATTTTTACGCATCTTGATATCGATTGCATAATATGTATGCATAATATGTACCAAAAAATCAATTTTACATCTTAATTTAAGATTGTAAAATTGTTCCAAATACACTGCCGCTATTGCTATAGAACAACTGTATGACAA
>NW_024392588.1:0-1673 GCF_016617805.1 Bactrocera tryoni
TAAGATTGTGAAATTGCTCCAAATACACTGTCGCTATGGCTATACGACAACTCTATGACAACTCCAATAACATCAAAACGGCGAGTTAGCATAAATATGTAAAGTTCATATTTTTACGCAACCTGATATCGATTGCATAATGAGTGTGTACCAAAAAATCAAATCTACACCTTAATTTAGGATTGTTAAATTGTTCCAAATACACTGTCGCTATTGCTATAGGACAACTCTATGACAACTCCAATAACATCAAAACGGGTAATTAGCAAAAATATGTAAAGTTCATATTTTTACGCAACTTGATATCGATTGCTTAATGTGTATGTATCGAAAAATCGATTCTACACCTTAACTTAAGATTGTGAAATTGCTCCAAATACACTGTCGCTATTGCTATAGAACAACTCTATGACAACTCCAATAACATCAAAACGGGTAGTTAGCATAAATATGTAAAGTTCATATTTTTACGCAACTTGATATCGATTGCTTAATGTGTATGTATCGAAAAATCGATTCTACACCTTAACTTAAGATTGTGAAATTGCTCCAAATACACTGTCGCTATTGCTATAGAACAACTCTATGACAACTCCAATAACATCAAAACGGCTAGTTAGCATAAATATGTAAAGTTCATATTTTTACGCAACTTGATATCGATTGCTTAATGTGTATGAATCAAAAAATCGATTCTACACCTCAATTTAAGATTGTGAAATTTCTCCAAATACACTGTCGCTATGGCTATACGACAACTCTATGACAACTGCAATAACATCAAAACGGCTAGTTAGCATAAATATGTAAAGTTCATATTTTTACGCAACTTGATATCGATTGCTTAGTGTGTATGTATTAAAAAATCGATTCTACACCTTAACTTAGGATTGTGAAATTGCTCCAAAGACACTGTCGTTATGGCTATACGACAACTCTATGAAAACTCCAATAACATCAAAACGGCTAAATAGCATAAATATGTAAAGTTCATATTTTTACGCAACCTGATATCGATTGCATAATGTGTATGTACCAAAAAATCAATTCTACACCTTAATCTAAGATTGCAAAATTGTTCCAAATACATTGTCGCTATGGCTATAGGACAACTCTATGACAACTCCAATAACATCAAAACGGCTAAATAGCATAAATATGTAAAGTTCATATTTTTACGCAACCTGATATCGATTGCATAATGTGTATGTACCAAAAAATCAATTCTACACCTTAATCTAAGATTGCAAAATTGTTCCAAATACATTGTCGCTATGGCTATAGGACAACTCTATGACAACTCCAATAACATCAAAACGGGTAATTAGCAAAAATATGTAAAGTTCATATTTTTACGCATCTTGATATCGATTGCTTAATGTGTATGTACCAAAAAATCGATTCTACACCTTAATATAAGATTGTGAAATTGCTCCAAATACACTGTCGTTATGGCTATACGACAACTCTATGACAACTCCAATAACATCAAAACGGGTAATTAGCAAAAATATGTAAAGTTCATATTTTTACGCATCTTGATATCGATTGCTTAATGTGTATGTACCAAAAAATCGATTCTACACCTTAATTTAAGATTGTAAAATTGTTCCAAATACACTGTCGTTATGGCTATACGACAACTCTATGACAACTCCAATAACATCAAAACG
>NW_024392589.1:0-507 GCF_016617805.1 Bactrocera tryoni
GATTGCTCTTGCCAACAGGTGCTACTTCGGACTGAGTAGGCAATTGAAAAGTTAAGTCCTCTCTCGACGAACAAAAGCTAAACTCTATAAGTCGCTCATAATTCCCGTCCTGCTATATGGTGCAGAGGCTTGGGCGATGACAGCAATGAGTCGACGTTACAAGTTTTCGATAGAAAAATTCTGCGAAAGATTTATGGTCCTTTGCGCATTGGCCACGGCGAATATCGCATTCGATGTAACGATGAGCTGTACGAGATATACGGCGACATTGACGTAGTTCAGAGAATTAAAAGACAGCGGCTCTGAAAGTATTCGACGCAATACCCTCCGGGGGAAGCAGAGGAAGAGGAAGACCTCCACTCCTTTGGAAGGACCAAGTGGAGAAGGACCTGGCTTCGCTTGGAATATCCAATTGGCGCCATGTAGCGAAAATCGCGTAAGTTATGGTTTACAAAAGAAAAAGCTTCGGGCTTTTTTTGACAACCGTATTTATTGAAGTGAATCTTA
>NW_024392590.1:0-1131 GCF_016617805.1 Bactrocera tryoni
TTATCTTTTCTTATAAGTATAGTGTCCGTTTGGATCGTTAAAGTTTCCGAAAGTCGCAGGAAAGGGATGAACTAAAGTTGGTGTAAAAACTGGAAGTTTCAAAAAATACCCCAGGACCGCACCAAAAACTCAACCACTCACTTGAACGTATACAAACGTAAAAAAAAAAAAAAAAAAAAAAACACTTAATATAAGATTGTGAAAATGCTCCAAATACACTGTCGCTATGGCTATACGACAACTCTATGACAACTCCAATAACATCAAAACGGCTAATTAGCAAAAATATGTAAAGTTCATATTTTTACGCATCTTGATATCGATTGCTTAATGTGTATGTATCAAAAAATCGATTCTACACCTTAATATAAGATTGTGAAATTTCTCCAAATGCACTGTCGTTATGGCTATACGACAACTCTATGACAACTCCAACAACATCAAAACGGCTAAATAGCATAAATATGTAAATTTCATATTTTTACGCAACCTGATCTCGATTGCATAATGTGTATGTACCAAAAAATCAATTCTACACCTTAATTTCGGATTGTTAAATTGTTCCAAATACACTGTCGCTATTGCTTTACGACAACTCTATGACAACTCCAATAACATCAAAACGCCTAATTAGCAAAAATATGTAAAGTTCATATTTTTACGCATCTTGATATCGATTGCTTAATGTGTATGTATCAAAAAATCGATTCTACACCTTAATATAAGATTGTGAAATTTCTCCAAATGCACTGTCGTTATGGCTATACGACAACTCTATGACAACTCCAACAACATCAAAACGGCTAATTAAGAGAAATATGTAAAGCTCATAATTTTACGCAACTTGATGTCGATTGCATAATATGTATGTACCAAAAAATCAATTTTACATCTTAATTTAAGATTGTAAAATTGTTCTAAATACACTGTCGCTATTGCTATAGGACAACTCTATGACAACTCCCATAACTTCAAAAAGGTTAATTAGCATAAATATGTCAAGTTCATATTTTTACGCATCTTGATATCGATTGCATAATATGTATGTACCAAAAATCAATTTTACATCTTAATTTAAGATTGTAAAATGGTTTCAAATAAACTGTCGCTATTATAGAACAATCCCCAGGA
>NW_024392591.1:0-1261 GCF_016617805.1 Bactrocera tryoni
AAAGTTCATATTTTTACGCATCTTGATATCGATTGCTTAATGTGCATGTATGTACTAAAAAACCAATTATACACCTTAATTTAAGATTGCAAAGTTGTTCCAAATACACTGTCGCTATTGCTATACGACAACTCTATGACAACTCCAATAACATCAAAACGGCGAGTTAGCATAAATATGTAAAGTTCATATTTTTACGCAACTTGATATCGATGGCATAATGTGTATGTACCAAAAAATCAATACTACACCTTAATTTAGGATTGTAAAATTGTTCCAAATACACTGTCGTTATGGCTATACGACAACTCTATGACAACTCCAATTACATCAAAACGGCGAGTTAGCATAAATATGTAAAGTTCATATTTTTACGCAACTTGATATCGATTGCTTAATGTGTATGTATCAAAAAATCAATTCTACACCTTAATTTAAGATTGCAAAGTTGTTCCAAATACACTGTCGCTATGGCTATACGACAACTCTATGACAACTCCAATAACATCAAAACGGCGAGTTAGCATAAATATGTAAAGTTCATATTTTTACGCATCTTGATATCGATTGCATAATATGTATGTACCAAAAAATCAATTTTACACCTTAATTTAAGATTGTTAAATTGTTCCAAATACACTGTCGCTATTGCTATAGAACAACTCTATGACAACTCCAATAACATCAAAGCAGCTAGTTTGCATAAATATGTAAAGTTCATATTTTTACGCAACTTGATATCGATTGCTTAATGTGTATGTATGTACTAAAAAATCAATTATACACCTTAATTTAGGATTGTTAAATTGTTCCAAATACATTGTCGCTATTGCTATAGGACAACTCTATGACAACTCCAATAACATCAAAACGGGTAATTAGCATAAATATGTAAAGTTCATATTTTTACGCAACTTGATATCGATTGCTTAATGTGTATGTATGTACTAAAAAATCAATTATACACCTTAATTTAGGATTGTTAAATTGTTCCAAATACATTGTCGCTATTGCTATAGGACAACTCTATAACAACTCCAATAACATCAAAACGGCTAATTTGCATAAATATGTAAAGTTCATATTTTTACGCATCTTGATATCGATTTCTTAATGTGTATGTGTCGAAAAATCGATTCTACACCTTAATTTAAGATTGTAAATTTGTTCCAAATACACTGTCGCTATTGCTATAGAACAACTCTATAACAACTCCAATAACATCAAAACGGCTAATTTGCATAAATTTGTAAAGTTCATA
>NW_024392592.1:0-949 GCF_016617805.1 Bactrocera tryoni
TTTTTGAGAAAATCACATTTTTGTTTCAACATTTTAAACACTCTAGCGGCTAAAGTATTCGACTTAGGTGAGTCAAATAAATAACATCGGTTAGATAATTTACAGAGCTTTTAGAAAAGCCCCTAACCTATCCTCTATGCTTATCAGGAGTGTTCACAAACAAATGTAGTTTTTGAGAAAATCACATTTTTGTTTCAACATTTTAAACGCTCTAGCGGCTAAAGTATTCGACGTAGGCGAGTCAAATAAATAACATCGGTTAGATGATTTGTAGAGCTTTTCTCTATCTCTTTGAGGAGCGTGGCAATAGTGTTCACAAACAAATGTAGTTTTTTGAGAAAATCACATTTTTGTTTCAACATTTTAAACGCTCTAGCGGCTAAAGTATTCGACTTAGGTGAGTCAAATAAACAACATCAGTTAGATAATTTACAGAGATTTTACCAAAGCCCCTAACGTATCCTCTATCCTTATCAGGAGTGTTCACAAACAAATGTAGTTTTTTGAGAAAATCACATTTTTGTTTCAACATTTTAAACGCTTTAGCGGCTAAGGTATTCGACTTAGGTGGGTCTAATAAATAACATCGGTTAGATAATTTACAGAGCTTTTAGAAAAGCCCCTATCCTATCCTCTATGCTTATCAGGAGTGTTCACAAACAAATGTAGTTTTTTGAGAAAATCACATTTTTGTTTCAACATTTTAAACGCTTTAGCGGCTAAGGTATTCGACTTAGGTGGGTCTAATAAATAACATCGGTTAGATAATTTACAGAGCTTTTAGGAAAGCCCCTAACCTATCCTTATCAGGAGCGTGGCAATAGTGTTCACAAACAAATGTAGTTTTTTGAGAAAATCACATTTTTGTTTCAACCTTGTAAACGCTCTAGCAGCTAAGGTATTCGACGCAGGTGGGTCAAATAAATAACATCGGTTAGATAATTTACAG
>NW_024392593.1:0-522 GCF_016617805.1 Bactrocera tryoni
AAAATCTTATATTTATGTATTAAGTCTATTTTGTTGTATATATTGACATTTAGCAATCGATATTGAAATGCTTCAAATCATTAACTTCACATATTTATGTTAATTAACCTTCTTCATCTTACTGAAGTTGACATAAAGCCATAACGGCAGTGCATTTGGAAGAATTGGAAAATCATATATTTATGTATTAAGTCTATTTTTTGTATATATTGACATTTAGCAATCGATATTGAAATGCTTCAAATCATTAACTTCACATATGAGCCCTTTAAAGCACAAGTGGTATAACTCCATTTTTTTTTTTTTTTTTGAGTTAGCTATGGTACTGTATTGAGGAAAATGTGTTCTATTTAATGCAATAACGTGGTAGATTCTAGTTCCCATAGCAACCTCATAAAAAGCAGAAATTACTAGTGCAGTGAATGCTGCCGCCTATTCGTTGACAACACAAGTGGTATAATTGACAAATTCACCGTTCGTGCAGTGAATTTCATGGGGAGAAAGACTTATTCTCAGTGTTTA
>NW_024392594.1:0-1119 GCF_016617805.1 Bactrocera tryoni
AACTTTGTAAACGCTCTAGCGGCTAAAGTATTCGACGTAGGTGGGTCAAATAAATAGCATCGGTTAGATAATTTAAGGAGCTTTTAGAAAAGCCCTCAACCTGTTTTCTATCCCTACCAGGAGCGAGGCAATAGTGCTCACAAACAAATGTAGTGTTTTGAGAAAAATCACATGTTTGTTTCAAATTTGTAAACGCTCTAGCGGCTAAAGTATTCGATGTCGGTGGGTCAAATAAATAGCATCGGTTAGATAATTTAAGCAGCTTTTAGAAAAGCCCTCAACCTGTTTTCTATCCCTACCAGGAGCGAGGCAATAGTGTTCACAAGCAAATGTAGTGTTTTGAGAAAATTCACATGTTTGTTTCAACTTTGTAAACGCTCTAGCGGCTAAAGTATTCGATGTCGGTGGGTCAAATAAATAGCATCGGTTAGATAATTTAAGCAGCTTTTAGAAAAGCCCTCAACCTGTTTTCTATCCCTACCAGGAGCGAGGCAATAGTGTTCACAAACAAATGTAGTGTTTTGAGAAAATTCACATGTTTTCTATCCCTACCAGGAGCGAGGCAATAGTGCTCACAAACAAATGTAGTGTTTTGAGAAAAATCACATGTTTGTTTCAACTTTGTAAACGCTCTAGCGGCTAAAGTATTCGATGTAGGTGGGTCAAATAAACAGCATCGGTTTGATAATTTAAGGAGCTTTTAGAAAAGCCTCAACCTGTTTTCTATCCCTAACAGGAGCGTGGCAATAGTGTTCACAAACAAATGTAGTGTTTTGAGAAAAAACACATGTTTGTTTCAACTTTTTAAACGCTCTAGCGGCTAAACTGTTCGACGCAGGTGGGTAAAATAAAGAGCAGCGGTTAGATAATTTAAGGAGCTTTTAGAAAAGCCCTCAACCTATTTTGTATCCCTACCAGGAGCCTTGCAATAGTGTTCACAAACAAATGTAGTGTTTTGAGAAAAATCACATGTTTGTTTCAACTTTGTAAACGCCCTAGCGGTTAAAGTATTCTATGTAGGTGGGTCAAATAAATAGCATCGGTTATATAATTTAAGGAGCTTTTAGAAAAGTCCTCAACTCATTCTCTATCCCTACCAGGAGCGCGGCAATAGTGTTC
>NW_024392595.1:0-876 GCF_016617805.1 Bactrocera tryoni
TATTTCTGTTAATTAGCCGTTTTGATGTTATTGGAGTTGTCATAGAGTTGTCGCATCACCATAACGACGGTGTATTTGGTGCAATTTCACAAGTTTATATGAAGGTGTAGAATTGTTTTTCAGTACATACACATTAATCAATCGATATCAAGTTGCGTAACAATATGAACTTTACATATTTATGCTAATTAGCCGTTTTGAAGTTATTGGAGTTGTCGTGGAGTTGTCGTATAGCCATAACGACATTGTATTTGGAGCAATTTCACAATCTTATATTAAGGTGTAGAATTGATTTTTCAGTACATACACATTAATCAATCGATATCAAGTTGCGTAAATATATGAACTTTACATATTTATATAAGCAATCGATATCAAGTTGCGTAAAAATATGAAATTTAGATATTTATATAAGCAATCGGTATCAAGTTGCGTAAAAATATGAACTTTACATATTTCTGTTAATTAGCCGTTTTGATAATATTGGAGTTGTCATAGAGTTGTCGCATCACCATAACGACAGTGTATTTGGAGCAATCTAACCATCTTATATTAAGGAGTATAATCGATTTTTTAGTACATACACATTAAGCAATCGATATCAAGTTGCGTAAAAATATGAACTTTACATATTTATGCTAATTAGCCGTTTTGAAGTTATTGGAGTTGTCGTGGAGTTGTCGTATAGCCATAACGACATTGTATTTGGAGCAATTTCACAATCTTATATTAAGGTGTAGAATTGATTTTTCAGTACATACACATTAAGCAATCGATATCAAGTTGCGTAAAAATATGAACTTTACATATTTCTGTTAACTAACCGTTTTAATTTTATTGGAGTTGTCATAGAGTGTTCGTGTAGCCATAACGACA
>NW_024392596.1:0-3941 GCF_016617805.1 Bactrocera tryoni
GTCCTCAATTGTCATATCAATTTTTATGAGCAGAGTTTTTGTTCAAGAAATAGCTACAAAGTTTCGTTCTAATTGGAAAATCTTTTCCTAATAGTTGTAGCTTTTATACCTTGACTCCAGCAATTAAGCGTGAAGCACTTATGCGCGGTTTGCTAGAACTCGAAAAGCTTTTAAACTAGTAAAAAGTAAAAGTAGTATTTCATCCAGAATTTAAGTGAACGCTCCTAACAACAACTGTTTAATGCCACTACAAGAGAGTTGCCGAGAGAATTACGCTTGTAAATATCAACGAAAAAGTACTTTACAGAATTTTACACACACAAAAACAAAGAAATGCAGGTGTATATGTGAGTGCAGTAGTAAACACACACATGCAGTAATGGAAGTATCGAAGTAATTGCTGGAAAAAGAGGCTTAAATCATTTTTGGCAGCAAGAAAAGTATGCAATAAATCAAAGTGTGCACTTAAAAGCATGTTGCCTTACATTCATGCATATACATATGTATGCATGTGTGTGTGTGTGTGAGTACTTGTGCATTCTTATGTTTTGCACAAAATACCTGAAATTGCAAAAGTGGTTTTCATAAAAACTTTTGCTGAGGTAATGATTGAAGGAGCACACACATGTGTGTGCATATGTGTGCGTCAGGTTCAGCAATAAAATAATTGTAAAGTTGAAAATTTTGATTCATTGGCTGCGGAAGCAAAATAATATCTGATATAATTTGGTCGTACTTGAAACTAATGAATTTTCTGTGGCAATTTTTAATATCGGTTTTTACATGTAATAACTTTCAAAAGTTCTGAATTTATTTTCGAGTAATTTTTATAAAACTGTACACTTTCAAATTTATATATTCAAAATCAATCAATTGAAAACGAACAGAAAAAGTTGATTTTTTTTGCTGCATTTTGCTTTACTTATTGCTAGCTTCTCAGGCAGTATAATGAACATTTCCGGCCGAATGTTTGCCTTGAGGTCTTCAATGGCCTTTGGGTTACGCGTTTCCACAGTTTTTGTTGCAAAAACTGAAACACAAGACCTATATCATTGTAAAGTCTCCCTTATTCGGTGCGTTGTTTTGAAAATAGATTTCTCAAACACAAAATATGTAAGCATATATTTGCTGCTACATTTGTATTACATGTTAGCGAGGTAAGGAAGTATTATCTTTACGAGGTGTGTTGATGAATAATGGGAAATAAAATTTTTTTAAGCAGAAAGTAGTTCATTCCTATTTATAAATGTTGTCGCCTTCGTAATAACTTCCATTCGATATTTTGCTCTCATATCAGCGCTTCCTCCAATCGTCCAAACACTTCTAAAACACAATGCTTGGAATAGCCTTTAGCTCTTTCAACGATCATTCATCTATCTTATAAAACGACGACCCTTTAAGGCTCTCTTTATTTTTGGTTTTGGAAATAGAAAAAAGTCACACGGAGCCATGGCCGGCGAATATGGAGGCCGAGACATCGTTCCAGTAATGTTTTCGCCCAAGAATGAGTGAATAAGCAACGAAGTGTGAGCTAGTGTATTTTCGAAAATTCTCAAGCTCATCAAAACAAGTCTAATCTTAGCGGCTGATACAGACAAAGTAAGCCATACAGCTGAATATGTACGCTGAATATGTACATGTACGAAGATGTCAAATTTGAATTTTAAAAGTCCAGTTATTTTTCCTCGTATATCACATTTTTAATTCTTGAAACATAGCGACTTACTTGCTAACTATTATATAACTGAACATTGATAAAACAAAAAAACTCCTGATCTGTAGAAAATTAGCCATTAAGTGGAATTGCTCACGAAAATGATGTAGTTAATTCTTCAATTGAACTCAATATTGAATTTTTAATAAGGATTAACTAAAGGTTAATTCAACTTTTCCACACTCTAGGTCATATATAGTACGTTTTGATTAGGCCCAAAAATGTACTGAAGAACTTTTTGTCTAATTTGAACAAGTATAAGGCTAGTATTTTTCTAACGGAGTCTTTTTATTAGACTCCATGCATGTGATTGTGCATAGTTATATGTAATTACTTAAAGAACGCGTAAGAAAGAGCTAAGTTCGGGTGCAACCGAACATTTTATATTCTTGCAACTTGAAGGAATCAATGCCAGCGAAATACCTTAAAGTGTAAAATGCCAACAAGGAGATCGGGATCCATTAAATTTTATATTTAAATTATACTACAGTAGAGGCCCGCTAATCCGGACATGGCCTAATCCGGATTCCACTGTAATCCGGACAGGGTTAAAAAACACAAAATTTCTATTATGTCCCTTGTAATACGGACCGACATTCTCTAATCCGGATCACATGTTTATTATTCACTACATTCGCTTTTATGCTTTATTGGTTTAAGTTTTTTTTGTTTTATTGAAACATGTGTATTATTTGTTATAATAAACAAACAGAAATTTATAAATATTTTTTCATAATACATAGTTCTGTTATGTCTTTGGTAATCCGGATTTGCTTATATTCCGGATATGGGGCCGGTTTTAATTCATCCGGATTAGCGGGCCTCTACTGTATATATAACTGGTAATAGTTATATGGGTGTAGATAAAGTATTCGACGCAGTACCCGCCGGGGGAAGCAGAGGAAGAGGAAGACCTCCACTCCGTTGGAAGGACCAAGTGGAGAAGGACCTGGCTTCACTTGGAATATCCAATTGGCGCCACGTAACGAAAAGAAGAAACGACTGGCGCGCTGTTGTTAACTCGGCTATAATCGCGTAAGCGGTGTCTACGCCAATTAAGAAGAAGAAGATAAAGTTTTGGCCCAATTTTATCCCATTTAAGCACAACGATATACTGTGTTCTGTAGTTTTCATTGAGGTAACTCACATATTGGCTGATATATGCGGTACAAAGTCACCTCGAATTTCGAAAATCTTTATATTAGGTATATGGAGGCTCTGGGAAGTATTGACCTGATTCAACCCATTGTTGATAGTGGGATCCACATATTCGGTGCTTAGGAGCTTGAACAGTTTTGGTCGGATTTGGAAAATTTTTGGCCGTCAGCTGGCATACTTTATAGGAATTATTAGTGCAATATTTTATACCGTTTTAATAATTACTTCTTGATTTGTGTACTGGAAAATAAAAGAACCAAGTTCCAATTTTCTTTCTGTTTTATAGAAATATGAAAAGTATGCTACGTACTAAATTTAGTCGAAATCGATCAGTCGGGTTCCGAGTTATGCGATTTCACCAAAATGAGGCCGGTACGACGCATTAGCTTCTATAGAGCCTTCTCATACTATCACAGAGGTTGATAAAAGAAATCAAGATTAACTTAATGAGAAAACTATTGGTTGTTACTGTCTAGAAATGTTTGACAAAGGGCGGTAAGGCTTATAGCAATGCTACGCTGCTGTAATTAGCATTCTTCTGAGCTTTCACAAAACAAAAATCTCTCTCCCGTTTGCTTTCTGGCATAAATAATCAAGGGTTTCGAACAACGGAAGCAACAATAAGCAAGTAATGTATTTCCCAGCATCTAAACGTTAATTTAACCCAGAATATATAGTATTAATATGTTTAAAATAGTCAAGATAATAATACTATTCAAGGCAGTAAAAACCTTAATTAATTTTTCGGAAGTTAACGACGATCTCCAATACTTCTAAAATCTATAACCGTTTTGTTTCTTTGAATATAAAAATCGTCTCTCTATATTAATGATTATTCCTCTTATACTTGTATGAGTGTTATAGTAAAAGTATACAAGGTTTGTCCGGAAAATAATAGGACAGATTGATAGGAACCGAAAATTCAGCGTTGGCTAGAGCAGAGGTACGCGATTAAATTCTGTGTGAAACTCGGTAAATCTGCGACACAGACGTTTGATATGATCAAGCAGGCTTACCCAAATGTTGCTTTAGCAAGAAGTGGTATGTTTCTGTGGCACCAGGTCTTTTT
>NW_024392597.1:0-3566 GCF_016617805.1 Bactrocera tryoni
TAAAGATTTGAAATCGAAGTTGTCACAGGGCAATCAAGCACGTCGCACATTGGGATTTCCGTGGCTGAAATTCAAAAATGGCATGTTGTCTGATTTGAATGAAAATTTCACAGTTTGTTACCAACTATCTATACATTATTTTCCCATATCGGGTGATTTTTAAGAGCTTGATAACTTTTTTAAAAAAAAACGCATAAAATTTGCAAAATCTCATCGGTTCTTTATTTGAAACGTTAGATTGGTTCATGACATTTACTTTTTGAAGATAATTTCATTTAAATGTTGACTCATGTGGTTTCAACAAGATGGCGCTACATGCCACACAGCTCGCGATTCTATGGCCATTTTGAGGAAAACTTCGGAGAACAATTCATCTCAAGAAATGGACCCGTAAGTTGGCCACCAAGATCATGCGATTTAACGCCTTTAGACTATTTTTTGTGGGGCTACGTCAAGTCTAAAGTCTACAGAAATAAGCCAGCAACTATTCCAGCTTTGGAAGACAACATTTCCGAAGAAATTCGGGCTATTCCGGCCGAAATGCTCGAAAAAGTTGCCCAAAATTGGACTTTCCGAATGGACCACCTAAGACGCAGCCGCGGTCAACATTTAAATGAAATTATCTTCAAAAGTAAATGTCATGAACCAATCTAACGTTTCAAATAAAGAACCGATGAGATTTTGCAAATTTTATGCGTTTTTTAAAAAAGTTATCAAGCTCTTAAAAATCACCCGATATATAAAAATGCTATGTACCAAAAATCAGTGCTGTAGGTCAAAAATTAAGTTTCACCTTATATGGGAGGTGGGCGTAAAAAAGGGGGCGTGATTTTGATTTTTTCATTTTTTTCTTGATTGGAATCCAAAACAATGATGTACCAAATGTCATTGTCCTGCGACAATTCCTTATATTTTTGGCCGCAGTATGCACTAGCAGAAACCTATGTGCGTCGTAACCAAATGTTACAAACACCCCGTAATGAAATTATAGCAACCTCAGATAAAAGTTCAAATCCTATTACTTCTAACAATAATAATATGCAAGGAAGCAATGCAAATGTGGTGAAAGGCAACACTGTGCAACTGCAACTGCCACAAAATCCTCCAAATGGAGGTATTGAAACTATGATTATAAATCTTACACAGTGTATGACACAATTTATGTCTACCATGCAAAACATGATCCAAGATTTAATAAAATCACAAAATGAAATGCTGCAGCATTTATTAAGTAAAAAATGAGCTTACTAAATATCTATATATGGAATGCTAACGGTGTTAACCAACATAAATTAGAGATTATCAGATTTCTATCTGAAAAGAATATAGATGTAATGCTTATTTCAGAAACTCATCTAACAAATAAAAATAACTTCAATATACCGGGATTTAGACTATATGTTACAAATCATACGGATGGAAAAGCGCATGGTGGCACGGCAGTGTTGATTAGAAATAGCTTAAACCACTACGTTCTAGAATTTCATGTTACACCACAGTTACAAGCTACAACAATATCACTAAGAATGGTATTTCAACCCAATTTGCCAAAAAACAACTTTAAGTTGTCAATCTTACCCAATACAGCTAAAGAGTCGCTCGAGTCTCTTAAGACTTCACCTTCTGAAATTATTGGTATCATCAAAGAACTTAAATCAAAAAAGTCATGGGACATGATAAAAAATCTCCCCAAAAATGCTAATTGAGTTACCAGTATTGGCTGTAAAGGTGCTCTTTTTGCTCTTCAATGCAATTCTTAGTTTCGGATACTATCCAATTTCATGGAAAAGTCGCAGATTATCTTGATAGATAAACCTGGGAAAGTCTTAACACAGCCGTCTTCATACAGACCAATCAGTCTTCTACCCTGTCTTTCAAAAGTGTTTGAAAAAGTATTACTATCAAAGATGTCTCCTTTCCTCCACGAAAATAATACAATACCAATGCATCAATTCGGATTTCGTGCGAAACATGGCACAATAGAGCAAGTAAATAGGATTACTAACGAGATAAGGAAAGCATTTGAGCACAGGGAGTACTGTTCAGTAATATTTCTAGATGTAGCTCAGGCGTTTGATAAGGTGTGGCACGAAGGTCTTTTACATAAGATTAAAAAAATTCTACCTTTGGAATCGTATAAAACATTAGAGTCTTATTTAAAAAATAGAAAATTTATGGTAAAAGTGGAGATTTCATATCTAATGAACGACACATTAGGGCTGATGTACCCCAGGTCAGTGTTTTAGGCCCAACACTATACACTATATATACAGCAGATCTTCCAACAGCAAATAATGTATTAACTTTAACTTTTGCGGACGACACAGCTATAGTGAGCCGTAACAAATGCTACAACATTCAAAAATAATTTCTTAAGATACATAATATATACAACAAAAACAAAATACCAAGTAAATCAACAATCACAGCTTTAGTTCGAAAGCTTAACGAAACTTAAAAATACATGAATGTTTCTTAGAATTAAATGAAGTTTTTTGTAAATTAATATTTCGTAGGGTAACCTTTTTGCTTTAAAACCGATCTTAGCTGGGATTGCATAGAACCAACGAGTTTTTTATTGCATTCTGGAGATATTTTTTCCCATTCCGCTACTAACGCTCTTCTAAGGTCTTGTTGGTTGCTAATATGATGCTTTCTAATGTTTTTCTCGAGAACACTGCATAAATTTTCTATTACGTTGAGATCAGGCGATTGTGCCGGTGTTTCTACTAAATGAGGACAGTTCCATATAAGCCACATTTGCACTAATTGTGACTTGTGCTTCGGGTCATTGTCTTGGTATTATCTAAACCTGTCTCGAATGCCCAATTTTTCTGCACTTTGTAGCAAATTATTTTTTTAGAAAATTTAAATAAATGGTTTTATCCATAGTTGGGTCTATAAAAACTAAATTGCCGACACCAGCTGATGACATACAGCCCCAAACCATTACGTGTCCTCCGCCATGTTTAACTGTGCCACGTAGATTCTTCGGTTCTAACTCCGTGTTGGGCTTACGCCATACAAAAGACTTTCCATCGGAACCAAAGAGGTTAAATTTGCTTTCGTCTTTATTAATATATCTTTCAGCAAACTGCAACCTGGCCTTTTTGTTACGCTCACTAACAAACGGTTTGTTTCGAGCTGTCCTACCATGGAAATCAGCTTTACGTAGAATCCTTCTTATTGTTTCAGGATTGCATGACTTACCAAGCACTGTCTCAACCCCTTTTGTCAAGTCTGGAGCACTTAGAGTTGTTCTTTTTTAATTTTTCTTATAATCCACCTTTCGTCGGCGTCTGTGAAAATTTTATTTGGGGCATTACGACCTTTGTCAACCACTCTATTTTCACGAACAAAGCGTTGGATTATGTATTGGACCGTCGAAATACTTAAATCCACAATTTCTGCAATTTTTTCTGCGTTTTTCCATTTTTAAAATGTGCAATCACCAATTCGCGCTTTTCAATAGATGTACGACGACCCATTACGTTGTATTCAAATTAAATTACGTGTCCACTAACTCATGGTATAGAGGAGTAGCGAAAAGTCCCATTCACAGTATA
>NW_024392598.1:0-931 GCF_016617805.1 Bactrocera tryoni
TGTATGTGGGCGCAAGTCAGCGATATGTTGAAGAGCCTCGCTTTGTTGCGGATTGTGGCCAGATGTTTCTCCGGAAGTCGTGAGCTGCATGAGCCATATGTAAAATAATCGTTTCTGGCCACTCCCAAGTGAACGACGATCAGAGAACTTTCCTCATACACATGACTCCATCATCCAATGGATAAAGCAGCGAAGCAAATAGGTCTGGTGGTGAACGAGGGCAAAACAGAATATCTCCTGTCATCAAACAAAGAGTCGTCGCACTCGCGACTTGGGCCCTACGTCACTGTTGACAGTTATAACTTTGAAGTCGTAGATAATTTCGTCTATCTTGGAATCAGCATCAACACCAACAACAACGTCAGCCTCGAATTCCAACGCAGATTATCTCTTGTCAACAGGTGCTACTTCTGACTAATTCTGGTCGAGTTTTCGAGAGAAGAGTTTTGCGAAAAATGTATGTCTTTTCGCGCGATGGCCACGGCGAATATCGCCGGGGGAAGCAGAGGAAGAGGAAGACCTCCACTCCATTAGTGAAGAAAGACCTGGCTTCGCTTGGAAACTGTAATTGGCGTCACCTTGCGAAAAGAAGAAACGACTGGCGGGCTCTTGTAGACTCGGTTTTAACCGCTTATGCGGTTTCTGCGCCAGTAAAAAAGAAGATTTTAAATATATATGAAAAATATGTTCCGAATGTGTTCTTACTCAAAGGCTATGCTCCAATTTATGGTTTTCGAGTGAGTTATGTAAATTAAAAAATAGAAAATCGTGTTCTTTTGCACTTTAAAAAAACTGGTTTAGTTGTTGTATGTTCCGAATGTGTTCTTACTCAAAGGCTATGCTCCAATTTATGGTTTTCGAGTGAGTTATGTAAATTAAAAAATAGAAAATCGTGTTCTTTTGCACTTTAAAAAAACTGGTTTAGTTGTTG
>NW_024392599.1:0-2734 GCF_016617805.1 Bactrocera tryoni
TATCGCATACCCTTTAGGTAGTTATTGTTGTTGTTCTTATTTGATGTTATCTTTGTGGCTGTTGCGGTACTTTTAATGTTTAACGTTTCTTTAAGCTGCGCTGGGCACCCGAGTCACGAGCTTCACGTGTACTACTACACCCTGTAGCTGTAATGGGTAGGTACACACACGCGTGGTACTTGTAAGCTCGTAATAATGACGATATATATTTGAAGTGAGCTGTCATGCGTGTAACTTGGATTGAACAAGAAATTTATTGCCGTTTTGTGAAGTGTTTGCATTTCTAGTTGAGCAAATTGGCGTGGTGATAGGTGAACTACATTGACAAAGAAGAAGGTTAGTTTGAGGAAGCTGGTAGAGCAGGTTACAAGAACCATTAGTAGATATAGCCGAGTTCTAGTTTTTCAAAGTGCAGTTTTAAACTGGTCATTAAAATGTTCAGCTACTAATTCAATAGTTGGAGGTTGGATCTATCATACTATATGCAACTTCCCTCCAAGATTATTGTTTTTGAAAGCAAATTGTGAGCAAAATATAATTTTGGAACACCTGAAGACAATAACAACTACCCGACAGTAGTCCCTGAAGTCTGCATTTATTCCCTTTCCAATAACAGTCGAGACTGTCTGCTTTTAGTGAAACCAAGAACCTTATGGCAGATAATTACTAATAGAGCTTCATTTTGTTCTGACGCCATTAAAATTATTGGGAAGCCGGAGTTCATAACCATGATTTTACTGCCCCGACTAATTTACTTGAAATTTGAAAGTGCAGAAGAGTCTCGCTTTATCATGAACGCAAGTATTTGTTAGTGACATATCACTCAATAAAGGTCGATCCATGCACCTTTGTTTATGATAATAACATCCTTCAGAAACACAAAGATAACAAAGAAACATCTCAACGTACATACATATCTTTGGATCAACTGAACACATTTTGCTTAGGTTAGGTAAATGTTCACAAAACATACTGGCTATCGTCCGAAAATTTTTATAATTTATGACAAAATGTACATGATAAAAAACATGGGGAAAAATTAAAAAAACGTTAATTATTTTTTATTTAACAACTTTTTTCATGATTCTAGAAGGGACGATAACCCTTCACGTTCTGTTTAAGAATAAAGTGAGTTTTATGTTTCAGAGGATCCAAATATGAGAAATCGTGTCCACCAGTGAAAAAACGCATCTCATTCACCCAACCATTTCGCCGACAGATGTCATCAAAAAATTCCGAAAAAAATTTATTTATACACTCCATGATGTAACCTATGAAATGTGGGGAAATAGAAGTTCACAATTATTAGAATAAAAAATTTCAACGAAAAGAAATCCAAAAAAAACAGGCCAGTTTACCCTTCTGACCCCTTAATAGGCTGATTGTTTGTGAGGCCACTATTAAACCCTACTTGAGCTGTATACGCTTGTCCGTTGTGATGATCCAGAAATGCTAAAACCGATTAATAAGTCGTATATCTTCAAAGCGCTTGGGGCTGCTTCCCGAATATGCGAGTCCATAGATCTAGCGCCAGAGTACACGAAGACAGTGGAAGACTTGTTCCTCCTGTAATGGGATTTGGGTAGCGATGGCCTTTACGGCGAGCCTCATCGGCTTAAATTTTCCGAATTTAATATGGAATTAGCTTGATGATATTGTAGGTAGTGAGATCATGCATTTCGACTAACTTTGAGCTCATTGTCCTGGAGTGGATGCATACTTCCATAAAAGCAGTACATAAGCTGTCACTTTGTTTGAAAACCCTACAGTAATCAAGCAGTCTAAAACAAGAGTTGATTGAGAATTTCCGACAGAAGGCTCCTCTCCAAACCTTTCCCTTGATCCATCAATGAAAAAAGCTTACTGTCCCTCTTCTCCAGCGAAAGCTAAAGCTACCAGTTAAGTTTTATTTCCAGTGTGAGCTAGGCCACTTCTTTCCGCCCAGCAATCTAACACATTGCGTTACCTTGTGTTAGCTCGTAAACCGTATTTAGGAATTTTCCTTTAACCATGAGGGTTCCGTCATCTGCGTAGGCTATCAACCGACAACCGACTTAACCAAAATGTGTATGTTTTGTTTAGACTTAGGATTCTCTACTGGTACCGGTGTCTGAGATACAGCGTTTCTTTAGAAGGAGAACAGAGTGGGGAACACTCTCAAAGGAAGAGTTTTGAAGATATCTAGTTCCACTTGAGAGAGAACATTTTTAACGTCATTCGCTATCGCGCCATGTAAACTGTCGAGAAAAATGGGCCAAATTGATACTTTTGTTGACCTAATGACAGGTCGGGAAGTCTACTGGCATCACATGAGAGCCGTATGGTCATATGTAACGAAAATAGAAGTAGAACACCTCTATGCCTCTGTCCAGTGTTACCTAGAACTTGGACCTGGATATCTAGGACCATTGCAGTTTAAGTGAATAGATGAAGTACCAAAATTAATGTTGTCGAGTTGACAACCTTTGGGCGGCAAAAATACGGGTTCGTTTCGATTAGACGCCGCGAAAGAGTAATGAAGTCGCCCTTTAGGTTTACAAAAAGCGTTGACATCTTGTATGGCGAATACTCAGCAAAAATTAAACTGCACTTTCATCTGGCATTACAAAGGACTATAGGTTCACTTATGGCGTGGCAGCCGGCCAGATAACCTAAGTTCTAAAGACATTGTTGACAGGCCTAGAAAATACAGTCTACATCTGATGATATCAGAAAGTTGTAGTTCAAACTGTGG
>NW_024392600.1:0-782 GCF_016617805.1 Bactrocera tryoni
TGTTGTTGTGCCGTTGCATCAAGAAGAAAATTCTGCAATTCGTGCACCGTGCAAGAGTTTTGCAAGAGCAAGATAATCCCCCTAGTAATAAAAATAAAATTGCACCTATTTATTTATGACTTCCATTTAGCCCAAAAAATCCCGTCTCGCCTTTAATAAATCAGGACACTTAAATATTTTCGCTAGTTGGCGCTGAAAGCGCGTAGTTCTAGTTTTATTCGCATTGGGTCATGCTCCTTTTTGGAAAGCTCATTTCACGCGCTAACACGTGTTGATTCTCGTTTCTTTTAAGTCGTTCGTGAGTTATAGCGTCGCAAAAATGGAGCAAAATAAAGAGAAAATACGGCATATTTTACAGTACTACCACGATAAAGGCAAAAATGCATCTCAAGCCGCCAATAAAATTTGTGCAATTTATGGACCCGATACAGTTTCTATTTCACCCGCACAACGATGGTTTCAAAGTTTTCGTTTTGGTGTAGAGGTGGTCGAAGATGCGCCGGAAGGCCTGTCGTCGAAAATTGCGACGAAATCGCTGAATTGGTCGAAAGAGACCGGCATAGTAGCAGCCGTAGCATCGGTCAAGAGCTGGGCATGAGTCATCAAAAATTCATTTCAATTTCAATAAAAAAAAATTCAATAAAAATACCGCAAGACTTTTTTCGATGTTTCTGAATACGCTTTTCCAAAAAGTTCCAGATATTTTGCATAGGATTAATGTATGGTGATTTCGGGACATATAGAGTTATTTTTAATTCCATAACAATCATTCACGTACAAGA